>NC_046662.1:90659212-90669722 GCF_010883055.1 Belonocnema kinseyi
AGTGTTGCGGAACGAACGTGTTATTTACATAAATAGCACGAGAATTCTGGATCAATCTGAAAAATCTATATCCCATCCACACACTACTCCTTTCCCCTGCCGGGTGAGTCACGCCTACCCCGAAAGGGAAATGGCTTAATGGTGTAATAATAATAATAACAGTAAATGATATCAAATTCCACAAATCGACATTGAAATTACTATTAATTATAAATATGATTGACAATTATTAAATATTGTATTTTATCAATTGTTTAAGAGCTCATTGAACACTAATAGAGCAGTGAAACCAGAATTAAATTGAAATTAAAAAATATGATACCAAAACTCTTGAATTAAAAATATATACAAATTTTGTGTGCGCCAGTCGAGACGCCAGTAATGGATTGCTTTGTAGACACAAGGTCTCAATCACATTAGGACTAACATTTTTAATGAAAGAAAAGATAGTGGCGGCACTATATAAGTTCAGCCATCTAATCCTGGACCATTCATAACCATTCATCGTCTGATCGTTGAAAGAAAACCAGAGGTTAATGATGTCCTCGATTTCCAGGATCCATTTACGGACATCCTACCATCTACGTCGCACAAATTGCATCATCTAATAAATTATCTTTGCCAGTAAAAAATTTTCCAATATTCTCTAATTATTGTATACTCTCAGCTGATGAAAAAAATTTAATAAATTTTGTTAATCACTGTTATATGAATAACAGTAAATTCTTGTCAGGACATCATTAATTATTTCATTATATTTAAGTTACCAAAACACTCTTGAAAGCTTTTATTTACCAGAGAACAATTTAAATCATTAAAGCAACAGGGATTAGGAAAAAAATAATTTTCCATGGAGGGATCTAGAATCCTGATACTTTATGCATTATCTTTTTGCTCTGCGAAGTGCATTGATGTGAGCTTCGCGTGTCACTCCCTACAAAAGGGTGTGAACCAGATCCACCCCTCCAGAGAATATAAAGATGTGGAAGGGTAAGCTGTTACATGAGAAAGGGATGTTTTATATTTGCTGGTAACGACGTGGAGATTTAGGCTCGTTTTAAAAGCAATGGACGTCAGATATTACGGGGTGTCTCGTGAAAACCTATCATCATGAAATTCCACCACTCTTGTTAATTAAAGTGCACGTAAACGTCTACGTTGCATGGTACAACAAACTTAAACTTAAATCTACCTTCTGATAATGTTGATCTTTCCTCTTTTTACAAAACAAGAAGTATTTAATTCAGTAATGGATCAAGAAAAAAATTGAATACATATTCTGCTGAAATAATAAAGAAAATAAGGTAATAAGGAAATAGTGCTATATGATTCTTATATCATCAAAGTCTGAGTATCGAAGTATGATTGCTGCTATCATATGGTGGGAGTGCGTGGGTGTTTACATCACGAATGGGGGATGTAATACATAGGCATTGTTGAGACGAGATACAATGATATCTTGGGTAGAGATTATATAGAAATCGTATTTTTCAGGGGAATTATATCGACGATTTATAGATATAATTATAAGTGAATGCATGAACCAAAAGAAAAAAAGGTATTCGAAGGGTGAACTTTCTTTACCTTAGAACTTTTTTTTAAAAAGTTGTATCACTGTTTCGAATCGAAGATAATGTCATTCTAGAGGCAGGAAACGTTATTCCGAGACTGGGGATATTTTATGATACTAAATTCGTAAAAAATACTGCGAAGTAGCACTGGTATTTATTTAGTTTTCTAAAACTATGAATATCTTAACGTGGTAGAAAAGTAATAATTAAAAATATGGTCCAAAAGGTTATTTATTTAAATACACTCATGAAAGCAGTGTTGAGCTTTTCGTAAATCCCACACTCGTGTTCTGCGAAGCAGGATTTTAAAACTTATAAATTCAGGATTTTTATCAACTCTTGTATAAAAAAAAACTAACATTATAAATGTATCTAAAAAAAGTGGGAGAAACGAAATGCCTCGAAAATTTCACTTTCTTCTTAGTTGAAAATTCAAGTATTTTGTTGAAAATTATTTTATTATTTTTAAATGAAATTACTGGTTAAAATTGAAACTCCTTTTATTAACAATTTATTTTATATGATAGATCATCATCATTTAAGTTCAAAATCAATTTCTTTGGTGAAAAATTTAACTATTTTGTTGAAAATAATTTTTTAAAGTATTTTTCGATAAACGCTTGTTAACATTTGTCATTTTGAGACTATTGACTCTTATCTTTTTTGAACTTTCAAAGAGCAAATTTAAAGAGAGATTGCTTTCTAAAAATAATAATTTATTATGAGAGAAGAAGAAAATCCAAAATAGCATCAATTAAAAAGCAACAATATTAAACACAAATTTAAAATTTCTTGTTAAACAGACCATATTGCAGGGTCGACTATAGGACAGCTCTTGAATATGGCTAAAGCGACTATCGCTATAAAGTAAAAACAAGAGGTCCAAATCGACAATCTCAGAAAGTGGACTTGATTTCCACAGATCGTCGTCTCGGTCATCTCAAGCTGGCTGACCCGATTATTGTGAAGCGTCGGTTTGGAAATCTCGGATGGTCGATTTGATTTTATCAGACATTCGACTAGGTCGTACTTAATGGTCGATTCGATTATCTTAGATATTTCACGTAGTTATTTCGGATGGGCGATTCGATCATTTTTAAAGGTCGACTTGATTATTTCAAAGTGTCAATATAGATATTAAGCAAGGAAAATTCGGTTATCGCAAAAGATCGATTCGAAAATCTGAGATGGTGAAAAGGACTATTGATGATAGTCAAATATATATTTTTGAATTATTTTAAAACAAACTTTTGATTCTCTATGTCTGAACTGGCATCAGGTTCTACTATGTAAATAGTGGGAAGTCCTTTATCAATTGATTTCGAGTAGGCATTCCGATAATAATCAGTGAAATCTATTCATAAATTAATAAAAGTCATCGCACTATTCAATTAGTTCAACTTCATACAAATTCAGATACAGAGTATAAAATATTCACCATAGTATTTAAAAACCTTACATAAATCATAAATTAATAAAGTATACAATATAACTGTAATAAGACAAATTATAAATTAATTATGAAAGGGTTAAAATTCGAATAATACTTCAGATATAAATGCATAGTTTATTTGCATAAATAGAACTTATTATATAGAACTTATATGATATTACTGGTACGATATAATCAACTTTAATCTAAAAAGTAATACTAATGCAGGATTAAGTTAAATACTGCAACTGCAATTGTTAAAATTAAAAACGTTTCTTGCCAGCTGCTTTCCTTCTTTTTGAGCCGCCGCATAAATATTCCCTAGAACAATCTAAATAATAAATTAGCATAAAAACCATTAAATCATTTTCTTATTTAAATAAAACAAAAGTTTTTAAGGTAGAAAGTAAAATGTTTCGAAAAAAGTAGATTTTTAAGAAAAAAAATCAATTTTCATCAAAAAAGATTATTTTAAAAAAAAATTATCAATTTGATACAAGATTTTCAATCAAAAAGTGAAACTATCAACAAAGAAGAAGAAATTTCTACCCCAAAAGATAAATTTCCTACAAAATAGTTGATCTTTGGACCAAAAAGTTCAACTTTTAACAAAGGAGATGCACAAAAAGAAAAAAATGTCATTTTTGCAGCGATTTCAGAGTAAATGTTACATGTTACAACTCTATTTAATCTTGTTTTGTTTCAATGCCATAAAATTCAACTGTATCTGATTGAAAAAAACCGCAACAAAAAGTACTTCTGTTCTTTCATTTTTAGGTTTCCTTTTTACCCAAAAAGAGTAGTTTTTAACAAAATACATGAACTTTCTAACCAACAGTACAATTTTTAACTTACACAGTATACAGGATACAGTTTCAACTGAAAATGGTACATATAGTTGAATTTTCAGACGAAAAATCTATTTAAAAAATTATATTAAAAAAAAAAAAAACAATTTCCAACCAAGAAGATGAATTTTCGACAAAGAGTAAAATACAAATTTGTAACTTTTTGAATACACAGGATACAGTTAGAACCAAGCATGGAATTGTTAAATTTTTTGATTAAATAAAGAATAATTTTAACAATAAAAATAGATTTGCAACAAAGCTTTTGAATATTTAACAAACAAACAAAAAATTATCTGGCCAAGAAGATTAATTTTCTACAAAACAATAGAATTTTCACATTAAAGATTATTTAAAAATGAAACGCATAAATTCTCATTAAAAAATGTGAACTTTCAAGTAAAAAACATCAATTATTTAAAAAAATGGAAATTCCAGTTTAAAAGATTAATTTTCAACCAAACATGAAACGAATTTTAATCAAAATAGTTACATTTTCAACCAAGCAGATGAAGTTTCAAGAAAAAAATAAGAATTTTTAACAAGATTCTCAATCAAAAAGAACCATCAACAAAGAAGTACCATTTTATACCCAGAATACATTAATGTTTAACCAAATAGTTAACTTATAAGTTTATAAGATCAATTTTGTACCAAAAAAAAGTTTTTCCAACAAATTACATACGCCTTTACCCACATAGTTTAATTTATAAATTAAAAAATAAATTTTTAGGTCAAAATGAAACTCTTCAGGTTTTATTTTTTTAAACTAATTTTTCATATAAATGCATTATTTTTAATAAAAAAACGTATCTTTTACAAAAAGTTGCATTTTCTACTATAAAGTTATTTTGCGAAACAAATTTTTGAATTTTTAAACAAATATGGAATAGGTACATTTTTATTTGGAAAATATAATTTTTTATTAAAAAAAATATTTTTAATAAAAAAAACTACGCTTTTACAAAAAAGTTGAATTTTCTACAACATAGTTGACTTTCCCATCAAATTGTCCAAATAGTTATGTTTACATTCTTTTTTTACCCCAAAAAAAAGGGAAGTTTTAATAAAGGTGTTCAATTTTCTACAAAACAGTTGAATTTCCAAGACAAATTTTCTATACAAAATAGTGTCATTTTTAACCCGATAATATGAAGTTTCAACAAAAAGTGAATTTTCAATAAAATAGTTAAATTTTAACTTAAAACGTTTAGTTTTTGACTTGAAAAATAAAATTTCAAGAAAACACATACATTTTTAACAAAATAGTTGAATTTGTAATGGAGAAGATTACTTTTCTACGAAAAAAGATCAATTTTCGACATACTACATAAATTTTGAATTAAGCAGTTCAGGAATGGAGCAGGTAATAAAACAGGTATAAAAAATAATGATTGAATTATGACTAATTACCTATAAATATATTAATTGTATTTTCACTGCAGTTTCAGCTCTCCATTCTCTGCATATAGGAGTACGAGTACGACCCTGCTCCTGCAATGTGTCCTTCAATGAATTTCAGAAGTGAATGTCAGAACTGAAAAATAAAGATTTAGTTTTAAGTTAATAAATACAATTCAAGTGGATCCTAAATCGATTAATCCTAAAATTAACAGTGATTACTGAAATAATTATAATCTACTTCAAACTAACATTAACCTCAAAAAGGTTAGAATTAAATGTCTTAAATCTCACATAACATATGGAAAATATTAACATCGCAATTACGTATTTAAAACAGGTACTTACAGAATAAGATATTTTCCATTGATCCTCAATAAATGCACTCACTTTACACGGAATCTTTGAGTAAAAACATTTTTTTAACAGAAAGCGCCAAGAGTTCTACGAATTCTATGTTCTAGCAAACTAGCGATACCCTTTAATTTTTCACGCGCATGATTGACGCGCAAAAATCAAGTAATTGACCATATGCAATGGCCTATCTGCTCCTTCGTGGATGGTCGAAATGAGTGAAAACAATATGTGCGGATTCACCATGCCGAAAAGGATACCTTAGTTATCCCTGATGGTGAGCCTGATGTTCCTATAAAAATCAGACTGGCGATAAAATAAGTGTCTTTTTAACCATGTCGAAAAAAATTTGGAAGGACCGTTCAACCATGTAGAAAGACTTTCTGGCTCTCTAAATTTTGACCATACAACGTTGACCAACCATTTTTCTCCGTGATACACTCGAAGTTATAAACCGCTCGTGTTGGAGTGGTAAAAATTCGACTCAAAGGATAAATTTATGTCTTCAAGGCATAGAAACTTGCCTCCAAGACATAAATTGAAGTCTGGCTCCAACTGAAAACTGAGACATGTTCAAGTCGAACGTTTCGACTTCGGCAAGTCTTGATTGGGCGCAATTCAAGTCGAAGCATTTTTACTCGGGTAGGCTACAGCCTAGGGCGGCAGAATTGTTGCGCGATACGCGGTATCTTACTGTGGATTCAAAATTGAGTAAATCTAATCTGCCACTGGGTCCCAAAGGTATTGAAGTATTTTTTCCTCATAATATTTGCTTCTCTGACGTTCTTTTTCCTTAAGTGAATTGAAAGTAATTTGTGACACGAAATTCAAATTGTAAATTGACTTGAAAGTAAAAAAGAAGAAAGAAAACAAATAATAAAGAAGATACTAAGAAAAAACTAGGGTTTCCATTGGAATCCATTTTTGGTTCCAAAGAAGCTGCAAGACAAATGAACCCGACTTGCTGAAAAAGAACCCAAAAACGATAAATAAGCTCTAAATGACACCATAGCTGGTGTCATTTAAATGATCCCAATAGTAACTCTGATAAACATAACTAAATGAAGATAACTAAAGTACAAAATACTACCACAATTAAAATAGATATAATGATTTATTAAATATCATTTGCAGTTTATGTAGCAAAGTTGTCAACATAAAGGCATATTTATATGCTAGACACTTTTCGTTTTAAGTCATCGCTCGATAACTGTAAATCGATCCCTAAATTACCAGCTCTGTACTTAGCAAGCGGCTGGTTTGTAAATGCACCTCCATGTTCTTTTCAAGTGCCCTCGAAAGAAACCCTTTCGGCTCTCTACATGTATCTATTGGAACTCAAGTTCTAAATAATCTAAATGATACCAACTTTAATTTGAGCCGCTACTTTAAAGAACCCTTAGTTTTTTCTGTGTACATTTTTCTGATTGTCGGAATAATCTTGAGAAATATCAATCTACATATTAAGAAAATTAGTTTTGGAAATAAAAAAAATTAAAACTAGAACCAAGTTTACATTATAAATAAGAAAATAAATAAATACCAAACTATTTATTGTTCATTTGATTATTTAATTACGTTGTGAAAAATTATTTTCGATTTGAAAAACATTGTTCTTGAATGTTAAAATTCAAAATTAACCGTTTTTAGGGTTTCGTGGCTCCGGACAGAAACCTTTAAATTTTATGTCAGGTGTCCGTCCGTCGAACTTTTTTTCTGGTGGCGGAATTAGGGGAATGGGAGAAGGAAGGAGTATAGAGAATTATGCAAAATGAGAGGCAAGGAAGAAGGATAATGCGGAGAGGTAAGCGGAAGGGAAGTGAAGGGAAATCTGGAGGAAATAGTGAATGTGAGAGGAAATTAGGGGAGACTAAGTAGGAGAAATCAGGAGAAATCAGGACGGAGAAGTAAAGGGAATTATAAGAAGTGAGGTGGGGATAGGAGGAAGTGAGGGGTGAGGAAGTGAAGGAAAATAAGGGCATGGGGAAAGGAAGGGGAAATAGGGGAAGTGAGAGTAAATGAGGAAGAAGCAGGGGTAGTCAGAGGAAATTATGGGCGAGAAGGTAGGAGGAATGATGGAAAATAAGGAGAAGGGAACTAGAGGGAATGGTAGGAAATCTGGTGCGAAGAGAAGGCTCGAAAGTGTCGCGGAAGTTCAGGGAAATTAGAGCAGCGGTAGTAGTATAGTTAAGGTAAGTATGTGATTGAGGGGGGGGGAGGTAGTAGGGGAAGTGAAGGGAGTGGACAAGGAAGATATGGAAACGTGGGAGTAAGAGAAGGAATGGTAGCGAAGGGAAGTGTGAAAAGGGGAATTAGGGGATAGGGAGAATTTAAGTACTTAACTAACGTCTTAATAGAATTCGAAACCCTTTTTTTAGTGGTGCGGCGCCTACTTTTACTAATTTTTTTTAAGCACTCTACATATATTATTTCTTCTGGGTCAATGCGGATATTTGAAATAGGTATGATTCTACTAGTTTCTCTAAAACTATTTGCTGGATTAAATAGCCTAACTAGACATGTTTTACGTTTTAAGGCCATGTGGACGCAACCTCAAACAAATTTAAACTCCAGATTATGTTCACTCATATAAATATATACATATCAAGTGGAGACTTTGTGAAATAAAATAAGTATCACTAAGAAACGTTTTTCTGGTCCTAAAATTTTATAATTATCAAAAAAAGCAAAAAAAATGTTCACAAAAAAAACCTTTCTTTTTAATTGTAAAAATTTAGGACCACAAAAATGTTTCTTAGTGCTTCTTATTCAATTTCCCAACATTTTCAAGTCGATATCGCTTTTCGTGTGAACATAAGTTGGGTTTGATAAAAATTAAAAATAAATTTTCAGGTTACGCTCACATGGCCTTAAGATTTAAAATGAAGAATCTGTCCAGACTCACCGAATTTTTTTGAACTTAATGTGCAATTGATAATGAGTGAAAAGATCTTTGCAAATTATTTCTGCACAAAATAAAGATAGACTTTTTATTAGGCCAAATCCATTTCTTTATACTATTTCTTAATTATCTACATAAAATAATTTATTATCATTTCAGTAATTAATAGAAAAATATTCAAGAAATGTATTTTGCGTAATCTTTTTCTTTTCTTTCTCATAATCAGGAATCAGGATAGATTTAAATTAGTCCTGATGCATATAATATCATTAGAATAATTATTATTATTACGTTATATAATTGACTTATAATCGAAATATTTTTCCAAGATTTAAATATTATAAACGGCCACCCTGATCACTCCGCTAACAAACAAGTGATTCCCAACCGAGCCCATATAATTTTGAGACTTAAATCGTGTTTACTTACAAATCAATCAATGTGGTCGCGTGACAAATAAATCCCTATGTTTGAAAACAGTGCTTATTGAAGGCGGGGTGAAAAATGACGTGACGAAGCACGCGTACAGCGTGACTGACTTTCGTGCTAAAATCCTGCTTAATTCCTAGCGATCTTGTCTGAGGATCGACGTGATCTATACTTATCGACTTCTGTGGATGCGATCGCGCGCGCGATCGACTTTCAATGATGGATCGTTGATTGGCAGACACAGTCTCCGGGGTTGAAAGGGAAAATGGGCATCGGGTTGTGGGGGCGGATAATAACAGGGCGGCATATCTGACTAGCGAAGATGCCTTCGACCCTGCTTTGGGCCTCCTTTGCCTTTTGCCTTTGCCTCTTGCCATGTGGCCATCGAGAGATGCTGATGGACTAATAATTACTAAAAAAAAAAACCAGTCCCTATCCCACGAGCTCATCGAAAATGACGGTCCGCTTCACCTATTCAAGAATCAGACAAGATCGTCGTCTAGCGGGACATTAATAATAATATCGCGGACGGCCATTGAATTAACATATCATTATGGCCCTATTAGCAATATTAATTTGAATAACATTGTGAGTTTTTACCCTCTTCACAAATTACATTAATTATTGCTAATTTCAACATTTCAAGTTTACAAAAAAATAAACTAGTTCATCATTTATATTCTGCCACCATGGTGATAAGAGAGGATTAGGTAAAGGGTTGCGAAATTAATTTTTGTTCAATCTTCATGTAACTTACGAATTGATCAGAAAAATTAGATATAAAACACAATTTAAAAAACCCAAAATTGGGTGCGCTTTGAGTTTCGAAAATGGGAAACAAACAATTTTGTGAAGTAAATATTTTTTCTTTTAAAATATGCGTTATTGAGTACCAATGACATCGCAACTTTTTATAGAATAGTAAATTATTCTTTTTCACCGCGGAAAATAACTTACCAACTTACTTAACAAATATGAAATCCTTGGAAGATTAATAAATAAATTAATTTTGAAAAATGTGGAACGTACACAGAGAAAAACGCGCTTGGTGATTGCCAGAGCTGATACTCAGGTGAAAATATTATATATCGTTTATATATTGTGTGAAGTGTTATATATAATATTTATTTGTTTTATACATTTTTCGTATAAACGAATACCTTGAACATCGTTGACCTTTCTGCGTCACTTACCCTTCAATATTCTTTGAAATGATCAAAATCACTTAATCATATGTATTTTGTTTATTATATATTATGTTGTTTCATCATAAACCATATACTATATTATTCTGGAGTTTAATTAAAGAATGGTCTCCGAACCTGTAGGTTCTGGATTTCTATCATTCCCAACGGTAATTTAAAATTGTTTAAATCTCGTTTTAATCTATTAATCCTAAGCGCGCTAAATTCGACCGGCTCAAGCATTCATCGAATATGCTAAAAATGGGCCGATATCTTGGCACTGATTGGTCATAACTATAAATATAATTGGCGTAGCTTTTTTATTATTTATCACTAATCCTGTCATATAATAGTTTATTTTATTTTAATAGTCAATAAGTAACATCGAT
>NC_046662.1:90669822-90676494 GCF_010883055.1 Belonocnema kinseyi
ATATTCCATTATTTATCAGCAATTATTTGTTCGAAAGACCTCGTAAAACAATGTAGATCAATTTCTTTTATTCGCTTTCAATTTCCAGGCGGAAAAATTATATATAGTTTCCACATTTCGTGAAAATTATATATAATATTTATCACTATATATAGTTTTCCTGCGCCGGGGTCATTTGTGGTGTATAATATGTATGCCAATTTTCACCCAACGTTACAGGGAATTACACGTTAGAGCGATACAGCAGTCAAGTTTAGAGAAAATAGTGGCTTTTTTAAAGCAACGGACTTTTTTTTTTAATTTCTAAAATTCTGAATGATTTTTTTAATTGTTTCATTCAAATCGATTAGGTACAGTTGAGAATGAATTTGCTTTTTAATTTTTACAGAAATATATAAGAAATAATTGGTCATTCGAATGAAGGCATTGCCTTCTTAATCCGAATGATATGATGTACTGCTGGAAGGGGGGGGGGGGTCGAATCAAAATGAAAAGCTTCTTGGAGAGTATTTTGGTAATTTCAAAGCGAGCTCGCATTTAAATCAAGTTTTGAAACTTCCTAATTATTGTATAATTTGCAAATGAAACTTCATCATTTGTATACAAGTAAAAGAAAAGTAAGGTTTGCTTCTGTCTTTGCAAGGGCGAAGTGGAATCTCCAGCGCAATTTGTATTCAATCCTGCTATACTTTTTCTTGCTTGGAAAGCCAACATTTTTTTTTGTTTTGCAGTAATTTGCAATTACAATCTTTTTTTGTTTATCGCTAATTGCGAGGTAAGAAGTCAGGAATAATGCTGCATCTTCGCAGAGAGTATAGGCATACGAATTCATTACTCTTGGTACGAGGCAGCAAGTTTTCTCGTTATAACGTGGATATTACATTCGCCTAATTCGTGACCGGAAATGATGCGAGTGACGTGCTCACTTATACGTATCTATACGTCGACAAGAACGGAGAGTTCCGTTCTGATGCTCAATTATGCATTCCCTGCGTATGATTTTATGATTACAGCTCTGGATCTCATAAATTTAGACGGATTACTGGATTGGCTGACGAGGAACTGTTCGCTTCGAGTCGCATCTGCATTTGTAGAATGACTTCTACAAATTGAACTTGAGAACTATTACAAATTCAGAAACAATTACAAAAGTTCGGATTCTCAAATTGCATCTTTTCAATAATGGACCATCTTTGAATCAAATTTTTCCTTTATATAGATTTTTGTTGTCAAAAAGACAAGTCAAGTTCGTCACGTTAATCAATATTTTACCTCGTATATTTCTGAGTTTAGCCGAGAAAATAAACATGGAATAATAACATTTTTTAAATTTTCCGCGACATCACAATATAATACGATAAATAGTCCAGAAACAAACAAAAATGGAGCTTCAATGAAAGGGAATTTAAAATTGCTAAATTACACTTGTCACTGGCTGGACCTATAATTTAAAAAGGCCTATGCACAAAATTTTGGGCTAGCATAAAAACAGAGCGGAAAACGCGAGGTGCATATACATTAGTGAACGCGCGGCGCGAGATCCGAAAGACGCGAATTTTTATTTATTAATAACATCCACACTGAAATATTTGTTTGACAAGTAGAAAATAAGTTCAGATTCAATAGACAAAATAAGATTTATATGACGTCAATATCAAAATTCTTCATGGGCGTCAAAAATTAAATTGTTATAACAAAATTGTTAGAATTTAAAATAATGTAAGCACCAAGAAGAAAAAACGACCAAATTTTAATGAGCACTCATGCAAACTTCTCTTGCTCTTTTCCTTGTGGTAACACCATTGAAATGTAAAAAAAAATCGTAACGGCTAATATGATATTCCCTTGGATATTACATAATTTATGAAATCGCAATTTATTGTACAATTTACATTTTTAATTAAGTTTAAAGCCGGATAAAATAAGAATAACATTTTCTCTTTTAATTACATATTTTTCTCAAAAACCGTTTAAGATGTGATTAAAAAAAAAAATTTATTACATTTATGAAGAAAATAGTTATACGTGCGTTTAAATAAAATGTATCCTTTTTAGCCAAACAAGTTGACGTTAATTTATTATACATCATGAGGACAAAAAGTCAGTTTGAAAAATTCGATATTTTTGAAAATGTTCATCACAGTATTGGCCTTGTGAGATAAAGTTTTTCAGATACGGGATGATTTTTGGTTGATACAGTTCGAAAGAATGTTTGCCGAAGTGTTTTCTTTTATATGTAAAATGTTTTTAAATATTAGTAACGGAATAAAATAAAAAGTACCAAATGTATTCATTTTGACAAATAAATAAATTTAAAAAAACTCGATGGCAACAAAATTATGATATGCACCGATTCTTTAATTTTTTAAGAGAAATGCTTTCTTCATTTTTTGAATATAGCAATATGGAACCTATTATATTTATTCTTTGTGATGCCATAAATAAATTTTTATGCAGATTTGTCAATTGTTTGATATTAACAAAACCCGTGAAATGGCAACCTTTTCTAAACACGTTTGCTCGTATTGTTACTTTTGGTAAGGAGCTAACGAAAAATGTATCAAACTTTATTTTTATAATATAAAATAAGCTTCAAAATGAGCCCCTAGTTAATATCATACGACCAATAGTCTACGAGAAATGAATTTGTTAAAAAACATCGTTACAAAAAAAATCGCGAACGGGTTCAAGCTGTTGGATTCTCAAATTAGATAGTGCAAAGTATCGAAGAACTTTTTTCGGATTTCAGAATCCAAAAATCATAAAGGGGTCAGGGAGCAATTTTTTGTAATAATTAATATTTTGTAAAAAAATATCTGTTAAGTTAAATTTCACTGAAATATCTAACAAATTGTGAATCTTCAGGAGAAAGTATATTTATAAGACATCAACAAAGTTGTTCACGTTTTTTATGAAAAATCGCTATAAATAATTTTTTTCTATAATTACAGCTGTCAGAAAAGTTATCAAAAATTGTTTATAACCATTTTGGCCTAAACTACTTTGCAGCAGTTTTTTTTTAATTTGATCAAATCTAACATTAAGCCACCCTGATGCTAACAATATTTGCTAATAATTTTTTTAATGTCTGGGTAAAGGTGTTGGAAATTTTTGGTACATATCTTTGTTTTTTAATAGTAATAAAGATAGAAAGAATGGAAGATGATAGATAATTAAGAAAAGGAAGACGATTTGGAGGTAGCCTTTTTTTATTCTTAATGGAAGTATTTGAATATTCGCTTGTCCAAATTTGATAATTTCTTTATTAATGGAGCTAAAATTGTTGTAATTGATGAAAATTTCGTGATTAATGCCAGATGCCCTTAGATAATTTGTTATAGATATGCATCTTTCGCGCCAAGCGATTTTACACAATCGAACCGCCTGCAGGGGAATTAAATGTAGGGAACGACACTGCTTGATTTTTTGACGTATGCTCATAGTGAGATAATTTTCTACGTGCATATATGGATGATTGTCTCGTTCGACAGGAATTATTGCAGACATATATCTGAATAACAAAGAGTCGTTATAGTCCGCGAAGTCATGATTACTGTTACATAGTGCAAAGCGCACACAGAACACGAAATAGGACTCGGAAAGGAAAAGGTACAACAATAATTGCACTCACTCAATTATCTTAAATCTCCCATCATGCGCTTTGGCCATTACTTTTTTTCCGTGATTATTATTACCCTTGCCATTTTATACAGTTGTCCACATTCTGAATTCTATTCTCCATATACGTATAAAATGAGTTCGTCAAATGATCAGATAAAATTTTCAATTTTTCCTTGAAAAATGTTATTAAAGTTCTCGTAAGGGATGGGCACGGAACTCTGAAGCTTTTAAGGCCGATCTCCAGAGGAACTCATGCAGTTGTTCGAAACACCCCGTGAAATAAGGCAAAGAGAACTCGTCCGAGACTGATTTACGAACTCGTTGCTGAGTTCTACTTTCGGACGTGTGTACTCGCGTCTTGTCTAGAGCGAGCAGAGATTTATGGGGTGTTCTTTAGGAGACCCCATAACTCTCCTAAGAGTTTCGTTTTTTCAAGAATTTTATAGTCGGTGCTCGATCCGTAATAACCTTTCTGACGAAGATCGTGAGACCCTTTTTAATTTTGTCTTTCGACGAAACATTCGAAATTAAAATTTAACTCCAACCCCAACATCCAACCCCTTTCGCATCTCCATGCGATTTTATGGTAGTTTTATTTACTTCTACTTGAAATATGTTTAAACGATTGTATTTAAAAATATGTACAAGAGAAAAGACCACATAACTATAACTGTATGAAATATAAGTTTGTACATTTTTATTTTGTTAAACAATCATATATTATTCAAGCTACTTTACTTTTGATTAGACTCTTTAAATTGTATCTGAAATTCTTGTACAAATATGGTTTAAAAAACAAATATAGACATTAATCTTAAGAATAATAAGTTCGTTGTGAAGGGGTAACATGCGCATGAGCTCATATAATTACTGATAATAGTGATAATAACAGGCGCTCGGGCAATAAGAGGTTCATAAAGACGATTAACTATACTTCGTGATTCATATGAGGTAGATAATGTAGCAATATGTTTCATTGTTCCAAAACAAGCTGCTACTTCTAGGAAAAGCTAACCGAGATTAAATTAATATTGCAAAATTATTAAAACTCTACGCTTTAATTTGAAAAAATTTAATAGGAAAAAAAAAACAAATTTTGTTCTCACAAAAAGTTGATTAGTCCGAGGGGTTGACTACTCGACTTTTAAGCCTACACTACATCTAAAATGTTAGAAGATTTGAAGAATTTCATGTGATTTTAAAAGATATGAAGGGATTTTAATGGACTTCAAGCGATTTTCATGCATTTGAATGAATTTTAAGGGATTCAAAGGCACTTTATGAGTTTCAATTGAACTTAAAATATGCCACAGGATTTCAGAAAAAATTTTTAGGATACAAATTTAAGGCAATCCCCCAGTAATACAAGAATCTGAATTTCAGTAGAAAAAGGCGGTTGACTTTCAGATGTAATCAAAAGGATCATTCGCTAATTGAAAGTCAACTGATGATGATAACATGAATTTGAGTAACGCGCTTGTTTGAAAGTCAACTGCTTTCTGTACGTAAAATGTACATTATAGATTAATTTAAGACAGCAAGATTGTTGACTTTCCGTCAACGCGTGATGTGAAATGAAACTTATAGGCTAATTTAAGTCAGCTGATTGTTGAAATTAATCAAATTAATGCGCTATCGTTAAGTTATTAGGAACATGAAATTAATATAAAATAAAAAATTGAATAACTTTTGGAAATAATTTGTTTTTTTTTTAATGTGAGCATTGAATAAATGATTAAATCAAGTTGTTTTATCCTCCAAGTCGATGAGATTAGTAGAAGGAACAAAGAACTTAATGACACTAATCAAGGCACTTATATCCATTTCAAGCTACCAGGTACAGAACGTGAATCTTCAATCCTCTTCTATATCTTTTTTTTTATCACATATGTACGATTATTCTATTTATAATCAAAATCCGTTATAGATCTGAGTGCATATATCAATGAGGAAGCGTTGACGAAACGACTACCATGAGCTCAGTGTTGATCGATACTATCCAGCGCTATCGACGCCATATTGGCTACTATTAGCTGCTCTCTTGGCTCCTCTTCTAAAATCGCCGAAATCCGTTTAGGTGTTTGCGCACCGCCTTTCGCGCACGCCTTTCTGTCAGCACAAATTGAATTTCAGAACACGCGAATGAAAATCATCCCAAACTCAACATACTTGTCAGTTAAGTATCATATTACTCGTATATCAGATATGAGACACTGCACTTAAGTTCCATTTCTGGTTGAAATTAAGTGACTTACTTTGTTTAATGCTAAAATGAAATTCATCTACATTAAAAATTCATCATCTTGTATTACTGTGCAGGGGATTTAAAAGGATTTTAGAAATCTTTTGGAAGAGTTTCGGGTTTTATTCCTCAGAGTGGGTGATTTTTCTCTCTTTGAATGAAAACTCTAAAAAGTTTAAGTAATCAATCGAATTTTAAGAATTTCGTAGCATTTTACAATTTTCATGGGGTTCCAAATGATTCAAAGAGTTTAGAGGGATATTCTAGGATTTCATAAGATATTATAAGATTTGAAATAGTATACTTAGTTTTAAATGTATTACAGTAATTGCATAGTGATGTGAAGTACAAAAAGTTCCTCAGGTTTAAAAGTATTTCATGGAATTTCATAGATTTCAAATATGTTCCGGGATTTTCAAAGTACACTACAAGTGGAAATCATTTATACGCGCCTGATTTTTTAATATGTTGCTAAATTGTCTTAATTTTTAGAATATTAACATGAAAAATGTTTGCCTCTTAAAACCGCACAAAAGGTAACAAAATCATGCGTCTAATGCAGTGGTCGGCAAACTTTTTGCTTAATTTTCAGGTATGGTCAGGCTCCACCCGACTTCATTTTTTCTACTACTTTTCGGTCTATTCATGTACCTTAGTGTGAGTGAGCTTACTCCAGCAAGGGTCTTTTGTCCACAGGAATGTCAAACTAAGGAAATTTTAAAACTTTTAATTTTTCAATTAGCGATTTGAAAATAGCATTATCAGCATCTACGAATTTTTCCGATTCCAATGATATATTACTTGCCTAC
>NC_046662.1:90676594-90769519 GCF_010883055.1 Belonocnema kinseyi
TGAAAAATTTCTATCCCATCCACACACTACTCCTTTCCCCTGCCGAGTGAGTCACGCCTACCCCGAAAGGGAAATGGCTTAATGGTGTAATAATAATAATAAAAACATTTAACAAGAGATTTCGAAGGATTTGACGAAATTCCAATCAATTTGCGATGATTTTATGCTATTTATGAAGATTTTAATAGTTTTGAGTGAATTTCAAATGAGTGCATTTAACTTTAAAATTATTTTACAGAGTATCGCAGAATATTAAGGTATTTCGGGAAATTTATAGGTATACGAAACAATTTCAACTGAGTTCATGTATAATTGTATAGATTTAAAACGATCTAAGGTATTTCAAGGAACTTCATAACAATTGAAAAAAATTTTATTGGGTTTCATAAGATTTTATGAGGCTTCGTGAGATCTGAACAGATTTCAAGAGATTGTGTGGAAGCTTTAAAATATATTCCAAGAGTGGTTTACTCCTTGCATTTATAGTCGGAAGGACAGAGAGCCAAGTGACATTTATATGAAGTTAAGAATTTATTTTTTTATCAGAAGGATCAGTTTCTCCGGATAGTGAAATTGACTGCCAATTGCCTCCTTATTTCTCTGAGAACTTCAATACGATGACATCTACTTTGGAAAGGAATCTGATAGAGGTGGAAAATATTGAGAGGAAGCACATTAAGCTTCCCGGATTGCCGACAAATTCGCGCGCATGTTCGCCGCGAAGTTGAGATTGCAAAATGACGTGCAAACTGAGGGACGCCCTCGACCGCCCCCTGGCAATACGATAATCACTATAATTACGTATCGAGCCCTTATATTAATATCCCCCAGCTACGTCTCTCTTCTCACCGAATCGTTCATTTCTTGCTTCATGAAAACACCATTTTTGCGACCTTTCACGCGAACCAATATATATGGATTTATTCGCGCGCGAACGTTCGACATCCTAATGAGAAGCGGGAGGAAGCTTTAATTTTTGTAACATACTAACAACTACCTTAACCCTTTCACGCGCCAAGAGTCTAAAGTCAAAAATTTGCGTGTGAGGGACCTTAAAATTTCAATCTTCAGAATTCTCCGCTGAACGAACAAACAGTCCTTCGATGATTACTTTTTATTACTTCCGGGTATCTCCCTTCTTGATTTTTAAAAAATTTAATTGAAATAGAGGCTCACACGCGTAAAATGGGCTTAAAAAATTTTCGGGTGACGGTTTTACGGTTGCGCTTTTGAGTAATTCGAATGGTGTAGTACAGTTACAGATGGAGTTTCGATTCCTCCCACTTTCAGTTTCTTTTTTCTAAATTATATATATATATATATATGTGTGTGTCTTAATTTATACTCCTTCCCTTTTACTCATTTTTACCCCCCGAGTTATATAATCTTGAAATCTGAATGAGTGAAAATCAAGGTGAAAAGTGAACCATTAGTCATTTGGAAGGATTGTTAAATACTTATTTTTAGTGAAATAGGGGAAGGGTTAGTATTATTCGTTTCTGCAATAGGTATACTTTACAGAAAATAATATATCATAATAGATATAAACTTTTTTAAATAGAACAATTAAAAATCGAAATGACTTTATGCTCATATAAAATATTTTACTTATGTCTACCGAATTTGGCGAGACCAGCTCTGATTTTCAGTTTCTCCGAGAAAAATTCGACGCTTGATGAGCGTATTAAGTGTATATTAGGACCTTGAAATTAAACTAATATAAATTTGAGAAAGTCAAAATCAGACTTTTTCAAAATTATAAGCATTTTTAAATGTCATATTTTTTAATTTATAGTATATTCCAAATAACTTTCAATAGAAACCTTCGAAATTCAATAAGTTCAAATTTTGAAATAATTTTTAAGTAGTACTATTTTAGGAAACTATTCAATATCATGCTCAATTACTTCAAATTAAAAAATGTTGCGTTGATATGTTCAGTATTGAGAAATTAAAAACTAAAAGCTTGCAATATACAATCTAATTGAAAAATGTTATATTTAGAAATCAATTGTTGAGAGAATGCCAAATGAACGACTAACGAAACAAGTGTATCAAGGTAAAGTAAATGGCAACGTGCCCAGAGGTAGACCGCGGAAAGAATGGTTAGAATGTGTGAATGAGACCCTACTTAGAAGAGACATAAGAAGTCACAGAAACACGAGAGCCTGCATGAAAAAATGCATGGACATAAAAGAAGCTAGAGAAGTATGCCAGGACAGGAAGGTATGGCGGAAAATAGTTAATAAAAAGAGTGTCAGTAGAGTGAACGACGCCTGAAACAAAGAGCTTGGCTATTAATGGACCCAAGTGGGGAACCTTACATAACGGCTTCGTGAGGTTCTGCGCTTGGGGAGATTGCTAGAGAGATTGATCAGCAGCCTGGGTCGGAGCAGTGTTGCGGAACGAACGTGTTATTTACATAAATAGCACGAGAATTCTGGATCAATCTGAAAAATCTCTATCCCATCCACACACTACTCCTTTCCCCTGCCGAGTGAGTCACGCCTACCCCGAAAGGGAAATGGCTTAATGGTGTAATAATAATAATAATAATAATAATAATAATAATAATAATAATAATAATAATAACTTTAAATTAAAGATTAAACTGGAACAATTCTAAATAAATGTTTCATTTTCATCAGGAAATATTTTTTACCAATCGAAACAATAAGAATTCGAAATGGAATTCATCCAAAAAAAAAGTAAACATTTTTCAATTTTGTTGGATGCAATTTTAAACCATCTAATATTGAACATTATACAATTTAAACTTTTTTAATTCAATATGAATTTTTTAAGGCCCCCAAGTTTTAATAATTCACTTTTGAATATGGAGGAAAATTTTCAATTCAGAATTTTTTAAACTGGAAACTTGATATATTTCACTTTTGAAGGCCTTAATTTAAATATGTTTCTATCTTAAGTGCATGTAATTCCACATTTTTTAATTAACAACACTAAGATGTTTAAACTTATTTCATTTTGAAGGCTATAATTATGAATCATTCAATGTTGAATGTTAAAATTTTGATCGCCTAAACTTTTTAATCAATAAATTATGAAAGTGTCCAATGCTCTTAATTTGAATTTAATGAAAATTTTTATAATATTCCAATCTGTACACACTAGGGAGGTTGAATATAAAAAATTCAATAAATATATTATATGACACTTGAAAGCTTCTTATTTCGAAATTACAAAATTGCTTATAGAGAAACCCAAAATTCTTTTCTGCTTCAAATTTGATAGAAATGCTGCAGATAATTTACAACTACATTAAGAATTGTGAATGCGCTTGTGGTTATCAATACATATATAGTAGTTTACATTGCACTATTTTTATGTAATTTTATTATAAAAAAGCTTAAGGTTTTGTTATATTATACAAATATATTGAAAAGTATTTTAATAACCCAAGAGTATTTTGAGTAAAGGATTTTTTTCTGAGCAGTTGGGCTGGTTAATGACTACTTGGTAGTAAAGGTGACAGGCTGCTTAATCGAATTGATATATCCAATTGGCAGTTGGACAAATTAGATTTTCAGGAGTGAATTGGCAGTGCGTCAAGGAGAATCGAGGGTGGATGAATTCTAATATTGGCCGTTATAGATGCCGGGAGATGAACAATTAACGAAGGGGTGGTTCTGACCCGCCCAGGACGCCGTCACCAAAGGGCTCGTCCTGTCGATCGTCGGATCCTGTCAAATATTGGTGAGGGACCTCCTCAAATTTTAAATTACGGGGGGTGGATCCTCAACATTTTTAAACCACCGATGGATTGACAGGGGTCGTATTAACCACCTTTCTTTAAACAAAGAAACAGGGTCCACCAGTACAAATTGTTTGCACCAGAAATGAAATTTAGAAATGTTTCCTGAATGACAGACATTCCCAGATTAGAATCATTGTAATAAGTTCGAGTAATGCTTCAAGTTCCACTTCAAACTTTAACTCTGCAGTTGGGGTTTCAGTGCAGCTCTCAGTGATTTTAAAACCGATTCTTTATGTCAGAGGAAGCAAAATTGTAGTAAAGTTTTTGAAATATTCTTCTTTTATTTTCATAGGGAAGTTATGTTTCATTTTAATGTGAGGCTTGGTGGTAAGGTTTCCTCTCCTGTGATTTGTCAAGAGGTCCATAAACTTAAGTCTAATTATTAGATTTTCAGGAATAGGTAATAGATTTGTCGACCATTTATCTAGAGTTTTAAATGCCTAAAATTAGTTTGAATTACCTTAATATTATAAGAAAAAAAATATTGCGGAAATATAGCAATCATGTTTTCAAGTTTTGAAGTGCAGAAAGCAAATGTTTTGAGAAACGAGTCATTACCTCAAGATACTCAGTATCCGTTGAATGATGTCCCTGTTGGGGAACACTCGTCATGATCATCGTATTTTGAGGATGTGGTTGTGGATACTGATAAGCGCAATTCATCTTGTCAGGTGTCTCCAAAAAACTTGCAAAAATCCACGAAACAAGCACAGATTATCGATTCACTAATGCAAAACTCCACTCTTCGCAACACGAACCCACTCCATGAAGTAAGATCTTATTCTATCAAAAATCAAGTTTCGAATTTCTCATCTCAGGACACAATCAGAAGGAGTCTTCGGCCAACAAAGTGTCACTAGTTGTAAGTATAGGAACTTCTCCTCTTTCACAAAGACACCTCGTGACAGTATGTTTCCAACACTTGGATGAAACAATGTGAACAAAGTACTTATCATGCCTGAATGATCCCTTTCCACTGTTCTCCGGCACGAGCCATTCCCACCGCAAGAAAAAGCACTCAACTGTTATGTGCTTCGTGTAGCTTAACACCATCGATCGTAGCGATGTTGCAAGGAACACGGAAGGAGAAACAATTAAAATGGTGCGCCTCTCGGCGGGCAACAATTATAACTGAGGTTTTTCGTCCATCCGTGGCAGCACCCGGCGAAGGCGGATCTTCCCCTTTACTCGTATGGGTTCTTTGTGTGTGTGTGTGTGTGTGTGTGTGCATGCATGTGCGCCCGTGCGAAGGAGAAAGAAAGCAATAATGTGTGTGAATGTATTCTTCAGATATATACAGAGATACATACAAAATTTAAAATTGTGTGTAGGTAGCCGGTGAAAGTGGAGATGGTACGAGTGAGAGAAGAGTGCGTGGAGGATTGAAGTTGCGAGTATGTAACCAACGGAGAAGGTGTTGTTGGTGGGGTACGCAGCCCGCCCTCGCCGTATGGGGCCGTCTTCCCATACCCCCGTTGATGCGATCGTCTAATCCACGAGGCAACCCCAACCACCCTCTCATCTATCCCCCCACCAAAAGCACTCTTGCTCTCGGCCAATTAAAATCTTCCGCGATCACGTGGCACCCTTTCGGGGTCACTCGGGAAGAGCCTTCTTCCTTCTACTCCTTTTTGCGGCCGTGTGTGAAATCAGACACGTAAGATAACATTACCCAGTTTCTGATATTTTGATCATAGGTTTTATCACTTTTTTGACATTAAATTAGGGGTAGGGTCAGTAAAAAGAGATTTAAGTACTAGAGCCGGGACTATCTAACATTGGGGTTGTAAATCTGATACGGAAGATAACAAATTTCAGTATCTGATTCTCAAATTTTATGGATCTCTTTCTTTATTTAATTAATTTCGATTATCTTGGAGTGACAGAGTTTCGCTTTATTTAATTTAGAAGTTGAAAATCGTTCCATGTGAATAAGGCAAATCGAAATTTTCATTATTTTCGTAATATTTAGAGGAGTAAAGTACACCTTATTAAGAAATTTGCAATGGGATGTGCAAGAAATATAACGGCTTCTCTTGTCAGAGGAGTGGGGTCCAAAAAAGTAATAAGGTATTATCAGGATCAAGAAATTTTTTTAGGAGTTTTTTCAAATTCGGTACATAGATTCATTAAAATTCTATATAGTGGTGCGTACAATTAGGAAGAGGTTGACTATTCCATTCTGAAGATAATTTAAATTGTCGCGTATGCCCTATCCCTCGGTATCAAAAATGCCACACAGCTTAGTGGCTAAACTTTTATTACGAATTTTTTTACTTCAGAAGACACAAGATAATAACTATGTAAATTATGAGAGGAACATTAATTTTGCAAGACCATTTTAAAACTGCTATGTAGAGTAAACCGATGAATGTTCATCATTTTTTCGATCAATTGGTTCGCAAATCTGAGCACAATTCAGAGCATATTTTTTTGAAGAGCGAGATTATATTTACTGAAAAATTAAAAATTAAATGCAACAAAGTCAGATGTTTTCGACGAAATACTCAGGTTTTTCCAGGTGCTTCAAATTCCAAGCTGATTCGCAATTTTCCGGTAAGGGGCTACCGTGAGTATCGTGTGTTTTTTGTAGTACTCCTTTTTAGGTTCCCTACAGTTTTATTTATTACATCACATTTTATTGAGGAAATAACAATTGGATTTGATGAGAAATAAAATTATTACTTTTGATATTCTAATCAATCTACAACTCTATAATTTAGGAGTAAATAACCCGACTTGCTCTATGAATTTTAAATGGTTAGAATTAATATAAGAGTATGAATTATTATTTTCAGATTTGTAGTAAAATTCAGTTAACAAAAAGCAATTGAAAAATCATTATTGTGTAATTTGTACAGAGTTGTAATATGTTTAATACATTTATGCAAAAATTTTCAAAATAAAATATTATTTAATTTGTGAATTGGCTTTAGCAGAGTATTTTTATGCAGAATTTAATATCATCTCGTGTTCATTTGAGCGTAATCAGATTTTTTCTCACTTTGTGTTTAAAATAAGTACTATAGACTATACGGGTTTGCTATGTAGATTCGCTATGCCGCAAAACATTTTGATTATACTAAATAATATAGTTAACAACCTGGTGATACTTTATTATTAGTATTACACCATTAAACCATTTACCCTTCGGTTTAGGCGTGGATGACTCGATGGGGAAGGGAGTAATGTGAGGAAGGGATATACAATTTTTCAGATGAATCCAGAATTCTCGTGTTATTTATTTAAATAACACGTTCGTTTCTCAACACTGCTCCGACCCAGGTTTCTTATCAATTTCTCTAACAATCAACCTGAGTGAAGATCCTCGCAAATACGTCATGTGAGGTTTCTCACTTGGGCCCATTAGTATCCCAGTATCCCAACTCTTTTTATGAACTATTTGCCGCTATACTTTTTTTTCCTGAAATACTTCTCTAGCTTTTTTTACGTCCATACACTTTTTCATGCAGGCTCTCGTGTTTTTGTGGCTTCTTATGTGTCTTCTAACTAGGCTCTCATTCACACATTCTAACCATTCTTTCTGCGGTCTGCATCTGGGCACGCTGCCACTTACTTTACCTTGATACACTTGTTTCGTTAGTCGATCATTTGGCATTCTCTCAACATGCCCGAACCATCTTAACCGATTTCTTTTCCATGTGTCTACTAGCGTTTCTTCTGCACCACATTCTTTAAGAATTATCTCGTTACTTACTTTGTCCTTCAGAGTTTTCCCGCATATTATGCACAAGAATCGCGTATCAATTGCATTAATTTTACTCTGCTCATTTTCCTGATAGGTTCATCTCTCACTTCCGTATAGTACATTCGGTACAAATATATAATTATGTATTCCCACTTTAACTTTATTTTATATACTTTTACTTCTGATAAGAGGGCCCTGCTTTTCCTTTTATCTATCTTTCCGTCCCGTACTCTTTCCTTCGAACACCATAGTTTTTGTTTTATTTGCGTTAATTTTGAGGCCCATGCTCTTCATGCTTGCATACAGTTTATTCAACATTCTTTGCAAGTCTTCGATTGACTCTGTCATAACAACCTTATCATCTGCGAACGCCAACCCACGTACCTTTACTGTTTCGAGATCCACACCTTCTTCGTCGAAAAGAGCCATTCTTAAACACTTGTCAATGAATCATTCGGTAAATCTTATCACTATATCGAATGAAGGAAAAAATATGCTTGCTAATCATGTTATTATTACTGAGGAATTATTCTCATGTTCTCTAAATATTAAAATAGCACCCTTTGATAAGCAACAACTCGTTTGTGTTAACAAGCATTGTGCTTCATACAGGGAAATTAATTCCGAACCGGGTAACTTAAGCGGAGTTATTAAGTTGTCAGCGCTTTTATGAATTGCTCGTTTAATAGATGGGAATATTAGGCAATACCACTTGGTGATATTACGTGCATAATAATGCGACATTTGCGGGACCACTATATAGAATGTCGACGCTACTTTCTACCTCGGAGACTGGATTCTGATAGGTCAGCGTGTCACGCCATTGCGTGATCGTGGAAAGAACCCTTTGAAAAAGAGTGTGAGTATATGATAATACTTGTTTAAACTATGCACACTTTAAATATGCATTATATGCCTCATCTGAATACGAAATCATTTTCAGTATGCATGCAATTAATATTCGCATCATACCAACGTGGACTATAATTTCATTCGATGCCCACAATCTTTATTAAATTACTCGATTGTATATTTCGTAATTGATTCGTTTCGAATTCTAATGAAGCCACTTTCTCCCACCTTCTTTTTTAAATAAATTTTTTTTATGTAAATAAGCTGCAAAGATGGAGAAATGAAGAATACACTGAATGAAAATGGTATAGCTTGAAAATCATCATCGTGAATAAAGACACAAGTTTTCACTATCAATGCACAGATCGGTGAAATATAAAGACGCTCGTCACGTTTTAGCTGTAATTTTCAGAGTGAGATAATCTTTCTAATTTCACTCGCTGTGGAAATGAACGTTAATTGAGCAATATTATCTGTCCCGAGTTAAAAGGTGTGACGTGCTGTGCAAGTAATTACATATCGATATAAAAAATTTAATTTTTACCATATTGATTAAACCATAAAGAAGCAAAGCCTTTAGAACAATGGAAAGTTCTTCCGGCATAATACAGTCTTCATCGTAGACAATTTGTGGTTAAAATTTCTGATCACGTTAAAACCCTCATTTTATAAAAGAATGGAGATGTTTTTTTTCGTCAGCGTGGGCGATGTGCTAAATGGGTGTAAGTAGTTGAATCACTGAATGAATAAATGAATGGAGCGATCGTGCAAGATCGATGCTTGGGTGAGCGGATAGTCTATGAATGGATTCTTATTCTTCCGTCAACTATTCTCATCGGCCTGTAACTTGATACAGTGGGAACCGTGTGATTTCCATTCATTCTTTCGTTCATTCACAAGAATGTTGAGGAAGGACCGAAAGGGTTATTTCAAGACGCTGAGGGTGCCCCGATCTTAAAGATGCCGAAATCTTCCCACAGGATAAAACAAAAATGTAACGCGTATGTTCTTTCGCAGACATTCCTTGACAAATTCGCACGAGTCTGCATGTCAGAATTTCAATCGATTGAAGGTACTGTCCAGTATCACGGGATTTTCCAAATACGGAGAGAACATTCGAAATATTTCTAAGAGAAATTCTGGTAAAAATTTATACAATTTCTTATAACGGGATAACGCAGTAGGCTTTTCAGTAAAATATAATTTCTTATTAGTTACTATATTTTAATGTGACTAGTTCTGAAATTTTGCATAAATACTTTTTGCGTTAAGTAACAAAAAACTTGAGTAATTACTCGCATAATTTCATAAACACATTTTGTGCTTTATTCTATAACCAAAGGGTAGCATGGGTTACTACCTGTAGTTTGTTACTAAAAAGTACCTTGGCATTATCATGGTAATTTTTTAGTTGGAGCTATGGCGAAAGCTACTATTTTAAATATTTGTTTATCCTGTAATATAGTGAAACTCTTTAATAGTCCTCCCTTCTATAGCCCTTCTGAGAATTAAATCCGCGCCGCATGTTGGTGTAACAGGAGCTGCGTGGGGTGCGCGGGTTATGCGGCTGTCACTCAGGCGAGCACTCAAGCATGATCAAACAAAAGCGGAGCAGGCTATGATGAGTTAGTTCCCACCTACCGTCAGCCCCAAAATTGGCGCTATAGAAGAGTTTCACTGTATTAAGATATTTTCTAGGGTGCTTAATCTAATTTGTAAGTTAGGTTTATACTGTTTATAGTAAAAGATGCGACCTTACCCACCACGTTATACCTAATTTTTTAGGAGTTTTATACCATGGATCCGGTTATTATTGAAATCCAGTTTATGAGGCACTTAAATAAAACACTTTAAAATTTGAAATTTCTTTTGATCATTTTTCCGTTTAACAATAAAAATATTCTTTCATTGATGAATGATACATTCAATATTGTAGACAAGCTCTTTGTCTTTGTTAGATTTCAGGCTGATTTTCAGTGATGGTATGAGCTGCTTTCGAATTTCGCTCCATATTTCGAAAAGCAGATTCCCTTTTTCACCCAGGAAAAACATTAAATTCAATGTTTATCTTTAAATGAAGAATAAACAAAAATTTAATCGAAATGTTAAAGTGACATTAACTTATTTTAACTTACTTTGAATTGAATAATGAAATCCGGTGAAATTTATAATTAAGATAAAAGGAATGATCCATGATTCAGATAGTAGCATGGGCTACGTTCCTGTAAGGAAAGTGAACAGCAACGATTGTGAGGGATCTTTTGATTCTTGCACCCGTGAATATGTCTTTTCCAATACATACCTTGTAACATTTTCTATAAGATTATGATTGAAGTTCGATGCGAAAAGGTTGTATTTTAATTTTTTTTCAAGAATATGAATATTTTTTAATATAGCTCGATCACCTACATACTTAAAAAGATTAGATTGCAGAATAGGGGCGTCATGTCACCTGTCACCTCTATTTTGGCTAGAAAAAAATTTTTGTTAGGCAAAAAACTATTAGAATCTTTAATTGAACGATAAATTAATCGATTTGATGAAGCAAAAATTTGAAGTTATTGTTACTTTCCTACTGTGATGTCTCAAATATGGGCCTGTCACGATATATCGTAATGATCATATTTAACAAGAAGTTGGAAATGGGTAGTGATTTGGCCAACATTATTCTTTTCACTAAGCATAGGGGTATCTTCCCGCCCCCCCCCCACGGAACGTTGGAAAAGGATAGGGTTTTGGCAAAATTATTTTTGTGACCTATCAAAGGGGTGTAACAATAATTTCAAACTTCTGTCTTGTCAAATCGCTTTATTTATCGTTCAATTAAAGATTCTAATAATTTGTGGCAGAAAAATACTGCTTTCCAGCCAAAAATTAGGTGGCGTCCCTATTCTGTAATTTCACCCTTACAAAATAGATTTTTTGATATATTAACCATTTATGTCACATGAAAAAACGAAGATGAAAAATATCTGAGTGTGTCCTTTCGAGAAATCACAAGACTAGAATAATGTACATTATAGTAATAATTTTCTTATTCATGACAAGGAATTTCTCTCCAGCTATATTTTAACCCTCGGATCGACTTTTTTTACCATTTCCCGGTGAAACGAACGTTTCCGTTTCCGGACGGAAAGCAGAGGGTTCTTCAAGGATTTGCACATTTGTTGTGATTCGATATCCTTGGCTGAAGTATTCATGTTTCCAAAATCAGGGAAAAAGATTCAGCACTGTGCTTTTTGGAAGAATCCTTTACTTTAACATCTGTAAGAAATTATATTGTTTTTGGTGCAAATGTTATTTCCTTAACGTTTGGAAGTTTGCACAATTTCATAAGTTCACAAATACAACGAAGACCTATGATACGACATAAAATGGAACATTTCGAAACTCCAGCTCAGTGTAATGATGGATAAGTTTGAGCTCAAGAATCGCATTCCTTTCATAGAAGTTTAGATATAAATATAAATAAATTTAAATAATAAAAACTTGACTTAAATTTAGTTCCAAATAAGTCTGAGTTTCAATATTAGAAAAAAAGACTCATGCAACTAAATTCAAGCCCAAGCTTAAATTATCCATCTTTATCTAAAGGCTTTTTTTTGTTAGGGCTCGAGCATAAATTACATGGTATTTTGGGTGGGTAGACGGGGGTTGGGTAGATAAAATATTTTTCTATCTGTGTTACATGGAGGAAAGAAGTGGTCAAAACCATTTCTTACGTGCAAATTTTCAAATCTGCGAATCACTAAAAACCCAATGTTAAAAGATTTTATTGTAAACAGCTGTCAGCGTAATTTAGTGCTTATTGCGTAGTTCCTAATGCATTATATAGAAACAAAATTTATGCCTCTTCATTGGTAATTGTAACAGTATTACTTGTATTTTACCTGATAAGATTAGTATTGCCTAGTAATATTTGTATTACCTAGTAATATTATTATTACCATTTAATGTAATAATAATAAATTCGTAAAATAATACGTAAATATTGAAAACCATTTAATTTAAAAAGGTACAAATTTATTATTTCTTTAGCTACTAAAATGTTGCTTAGTCCGACGCTTAATTTTCAAACCAAATGCAGTTGTATAACTTAATATTTAAAAAGAATTACAAATTAACCTCAATTATTTAGTCTTTAAATGATCAAAATTCCTGTTAATTTATCCAAGGCTTTGCAGTCATCCTTTTTCGTGAAAATTCATTTTCTCGACTTGAAAATTCAACAATTTGATAAAAAGTCAATTATTTGGTGAAAAGTTGAGAAAATTTAATTCTTTTGTTAAACATTTTTTTTCTTGGCTAACAATTTATTTTTTTCCTGGAAACTTAACTATTACACTTTTGGTTGAAAAATTAATCCTATTGGTTGAAAATTTTACTATTCGGTAGAAAATTAATGTATTTTGTTCAAAATTCGACATTTTTGTTAAAAAAATTAATGCTCTTAGTTAAAAATTTCTGTATTTTATTAAAAATTCGTATTTTTAGGTAAAAAATCCGTTTTTTTTGTTAGAAATGCAACTGTTTGGTTAAAAATTAATTTGTTTAAGCTGAGGCTTTAAGTATTTATTTAAAAGTTCATATTTTTTTATTAAATCAATCTGCTTTTGATTATTCATTGCTTATTGAATGTAGATATAATTTCTTCTAAATTCATTTCTTTGAATAACAAATTATGATTTTAATTGAAAATTCATCTTTTTAGTAAAAAAAAAACTGTTTTGCTGGAAATTAAAATGTTCTAAGGAAAATTCATCTTTTTGGCTTGAAAATTCAATAATTTGGTAAAAAGTTCAACTATTTGCTAAAAAATTCTGTTGTTTGTTTAATCATTTTTTAAAGAGAATTAAACTATTCCATTTTGTTTGAAAATTAGATTTTTGTATGAAAATTAAACTCTTTGGTAAAAAATTGATTAGATATGTTTTTGGGTTAAAATTTTATCTTTTTGTTGAGAATTCAACGGTATTGTAGAGAGCTCCTTTCTTTTACTTGCAAATGTAATATTTTAGATATTTTTTGTTTGTTTCTTAACTGGAAAATATGTGTAAGAAATGTAACTCTTGTTGAAAATTGTACTTTTTCATTTAAAAAATAAATTTGTTTTCTTTAAGGATGCAAATATTTTGTTAAGCATTCTTCTTTTTTCAATTCAAATGTTTTTGATTTAAAATGCAAATATTCATTTGGCTAAAATGTTAACTATTAAATTTTTTGTTGTAAATTCTACTTTTCACAGAGAAGAATACCTGGTACAAAATTTCAGAAAAAAACCTTATGTATTTTATGCACGGCCCCGTAAAGGTAGTGGAAAACGCGTTACTGCACAGAAAAAAGTTTTGTTTTTTGTTACAACTTAATTGAGCCTGTCTTTAAACTTAAAGCTATCTATCTTGAATAAAGACCACAAGCTTAAAACAAGACCTCTTTGGAACACAAGAATGATTCTCATAATTCAAAACTTTTTTTCTGAGTGACTGCCAGTCGAATGTCAAAGATTTTGAGGGTTTTTTTTTACTATTTCAAGTTTAAAAGGTAAAAACAGCATATATAATCCATGTATTATATTATTTTTCGCTAGCAGCCACAGGAATGGAGTGCTGATTTACGACTTATTTCTTGAAGTCAGGCTTGAGAAGTCGATTAGTCGGGACGCCACCCTGAGAAAGTTTAAAGTTTTAATTGCAGCGAGTTTAGAGGGAGGCTATTATTCTTTCTCTCCGCGGTAAAAGCGCGTAACAGCTTCACCGCGGTCCGCGACTGGCCTTCTCTCTTTTTCCCCTTAATCTTTATCTCGGTTACCACATATATCCGTCCTTGTCTTCTAAGACTCGAACAGATATAATAACAGAGCACGTCCATCCGCGCTTGAAAGAAACAGCCGTTCGTTTCTTTTCGTGCGTCGGTCTGTCCGTCCATCCATGCCCCGTGTCTGGCAGTTTCATATGCACAAGCCAAGTTGGGCCTGACTGGCCCGATTTTTCATCTCCCTGCTTTTTTTCTGATACACGTACGTCGTACATGCCCATTTTAGTTGGTCGCGATCTCATTAATCTTAGCCATAATGCGACGCGAGGCCCTTTCGTATAATTTTTTGGAAAAGCGTCAGGCGCCACCTGGCCGGATGTAGATATCCATCTGCTTAAAGAGGCAGATTGCCATGCACTCGATTACACCCCTCGATTACAACACTGGGACCTTCGAAAATGAGGATCCTCTTTTTCTCTCGCGCCCTCAATTATATATTCTAATTAATCAGCCATCTAATACACTATATATTCTTTCCTCTAAACCATGTCTATATGTTATAGGATAAGCTTCGCAGCTCGTGCACAATTTTAATTGAAATGTCAGTTTCGCACTTTTTACGACTAGATTTTATCCATCGTCTTTGACACTGCCGGTCTTTAATCATTCCGAAGTTCGTGCATGCAGTATTTGCAGAGTTAATTAAGCAAACGGGAAAAGTTGGATAGTCTCAAAGATCATTCTCTGATAAGCCAATTTGGTTATCTCATTTAAGCTTTTATTGAACCCCTTCACTTAATTAAAAATGTATCGCACAAAGTTGAACGCCATATTTTAATTAATGGTTATGAGTTCTGGTAGTCGTAATCGAATCGGAACAGAAATTGCCTTGAAAATTTATTTTCATTCAGGAGAATTTGTTTCAAATTTAATTTGAAGGGATATTCGATCTGAAAACTGAAAAAAAGATATATGTTTCCTGACAGTGAGTTAATGGATACAATCGAATTGGGTTATTTTTGTTTTTTTCTACACTCGTTGAGTTTCAAAGCCAAAACAGTGCTCACTTCATAAAGGAACAACTGACCAACTATAAAAAATAAGTTTAATCGTGATTTTATGTTAATGACCTACATTCTAATCTATAAAAGAGAGTCGTACCAACTTTTGAAGACAAGCCAGAAGCAACAAATTCGGAATATACGAGGTGTGTTCAAAAAATAAGATGATTTTATGGTTTTCTCAAAAAATATTCATTCATTCCTCAATATTTATGTTGTCCCTTCAAAGTAATCCCCCTTAGATATAATACACTTGTGCCAACGCTTTTTCCAATCATCGAAGCACTTCTGATAATCATTTTGTGGTATAGCCTTGAGTTCTTTCAGCGATGCAGTTTTAATCTCCTCAATCGTTGAAAATCGATGTCCTTTCATGGGTCTCTTCAGTTTTGGGAAAAGAAAAAAGTCACTGGGGGTCAAATCCGGTGAATATGGATGCTGAGGCATGACTGTGGTGCTGTTTTTGATCAGAAAATCTTTCACAAGCACTTTAAAAATTAAGTAGTTTTGAAACAAATTTCTCTGACACACGTCTCGTGCCCAAAACGTCCGAAAAGATAGCACGGCATGAGCTAACCGACATGCCAACATCTTCAGCAACTTCTCTGATGGTAATTCGGCGATTTTTCAATACCATTTTTTCCACTGCTTGAACGTTTTCATCTGTTGTTGACGTGCTGGGACGTCCAGGGCGAGGTTTGTCTTCGACATCCTCTCGGCCTTCTTGGAACAGCTTGTACCACTTATACACATTTTTCTTACTCAGAGTAGACTCACCGTATGCAACTGTCAACATTTCAAGAGTTTTAGAGCACTGGATTCCATTTTTCACACATAATTTAATGCAAATTCTTTGCTCCCTTTTTTTCAAAAGAAGAAAATCGCCGAACGCACCAAACCCTTCTAACCTTTTACGCCTCTGCCAGAAAAACAACACGAGCTATATATAGTAGTCAAAACTGTGAACGTATGATCGTGACGAGTGTACCAATATAACAAAACAAAAAATTTAAAACTTGAATGTACGTAGCCCGCGAAAATTGAAAAGTCACCTTAGTTTTTGAACACACCTCGCATCTTTCACAAATTCTAGGTATCTTTAATAGTTTTTAGAATTGTTAAAATTATTCAAAATATCAAATATGCATGCAAGACGTAATTAAAATACGTTACTGTAGATTTCTAATTTAAATTATATGTGAATCGGTTAGATAGATTTGGCTGCAGAGGCATCCTAAATTAAATTAAAAGGTGTAAAACATTCAAATATTAATAATTTTTTTTATTATGTATTATATAACTGATATCTTAAAATTAATCATTTATACGTGATAAAAAATTTGTAAATATAATAACTGTAGCAATAAATATATCAGATAAAATGTTATTTTAGTTGTTATGGATGAAGTGTTAGATTGTTTTCCAGTAAACTTTTCAGCGATTCAATAATTCATTATAAATATTATCAGAAAAATTTACTGTATCACCAAGTAGTGGACTTGGAAAACAGATTCATCAAATGAAAAACATGATTGACAATCATTTTCTATTAACAAGATTAGATTAAGTATTAAATATAAAATCAATTAAATAAAATGCAATTAATTTGGCGGAAAAAAATCTTTATATAAAATAAATAATAAAAATAGGTACCACATTTATGTATGATTCAGGTTTACTGCAAGGTGCAGCTGTTATCATTGAAGGAAATGAAGAAAAATTATTTATTCTTCAATCATTGTACCATTATGATAAAGGAAAAAGGTTCATCTATCGGAAGTATCTGTTAAGTTAGATGATACGAACGACCCTTTCAATTAGATAGTGCTACCATTAAATTCAATTCAAGAATGAATCAATTGACGACATTTATATATCACGAATTTGTTAAAAATTAAATAAATTGATATCATAACGAAACATATTGAGAAAATTTGCCCGCCAAATTTTACAATGACTAAAATGGTTTTTAACATCTATTTCAAAATTTTCTATAGGGTTCTTTATGAAAAAAAGTTTCTCAATATATTTCATTATGAACATTTTTTTCTCAATAACTTTTTCAATTTTCATTTCAGAAATGCATTTAGTTACACTTGGCAGATTTTTTTCATGGCAGATGTTTTTGGTGGGATTTCGTATGTTTAGTCATTTTTGTTTAACAGGGTCAATTAATGTAATTTTAATTAAATTATGGATTTACTAAATTTTCGAACGAACCATATTATTTTGTGTTTTTATTAAACTTTTACTCGAGTGAAGCCAGCTATTCATCATAGCCACGGACTAACTCAAGTGACTGATGAGATTAGAATATTATAAGTTAATTCAACTAATTTAATACGATGTTTGAAACCTCCGGCGATGATGTTGTAGGTATACAATTACGAGCATCCACGAGCGTTGGAGGCGAGAACAGTCATCTCTGGATGCTTTCTTAGAGCTACTATCTGCCACTTCACGGGTTTTTAGTTTTTTAGAATTAAATTTCTGAGTTGCTGCCAATACGCTACTGACTCCTAAATGTTCAAGATGTTCAGTGTATCTTGCGTGCACATTGCCTGTAGCCGAAATCACAATGGGATGAATAGATGCATGCTTCACATTCCTCCATATGGTCTTTACTTCATGCCTTAACTCGTTATACTTGTGTATCTTGGTTATATAGGTCGACTGCAAATTTCGATTAAGCGTAAAAGCAATGTCGATGATGTAGACTCTTCCACCTTTTTTTTCTCGCATCGCGATGTCAGGTCGATTGGCCTGGATGTAATGATCCCTTTGGATAGTAACATCCCAATATAAGATGTAATATTCGCGTTCTAAAACGGGCATTAGAAATGTATCTATAGAAGGGCATCCATTCCTGTAAGAGTCCTAGGTTTAGGGCAAGTTGTTGATGTATAATCCCCGCTACATCATTATATCTGCGCGTATATTCTCTCTGAGCCATTACGCGACAGCCATCAATAATGTGCTTGATGGATTTTATATGATTCACCTGCAGCCATTGCCTCGATGACATTTTCGAACTTGTTTTCTAACTGTGCGGTCCCTTATTCCCCTCTGATTAAATGCACTGTTCTAAATTTATCAAGTCCGAACATCATGTGGATATCATTAGAAAACTGCTGTGAGATATCGATCACTTGCTGCACATTCTGGGCTGAACTAGCGTAAACTTTAGGTCATCCATGTAAAGAAGATGGGTCACTTGATGACCATCCTCATTATCATGAATTCTGAACCCATTAGACATGCTGTTTAGTGTTTTGTTCGATGGATTCAACGCTAAACAGAACCATAGGGCGCTGAAGGAGTCTCCTTGAAATATACCCGTCGTAAAACGTATTGATCTAGTTATCCTTGGTTGTCCATGATCAAAATACTTGATTCTTGTACCCCAGAGACTAATCGCATGGCTTAGAAAATTAATAATGCGTGGGCAGATTTTGTAAAGTTTTAGGACTTCAAGCAAATGGTCATGCGACACGGAAGAAAACGCTTGCTTATAGTCAATGTAAGCCATGTGTAAGTTCCTTTGATGCTTACAAACTTGAGTCATGGCAACAGCGTTTATAGTGACTAGATCCTTACAGCCTCGTGAGTTTTTATAACATCCTTTTTGTTCTTCTGTAAGAATGCCGTCCTCGTCGCAATGAGAATATACCTTATCTGGAATGATAGCTGTAAGACATTTATAAATTATTGGAAGACAGGCACTCGTCAGGTACTTGTACTAGAATTTGTGCACAATGTGCATCTGAAGCTTTCCAATTATTTGCCCTTTTCAAGACCGCTGAAACATCTAAGGCTGTGATGTTTGTCAGATGCATATCAGGGCTATTGTTTACCCTTCCTTCCTCCAGTTTGAACCATGCAGTGTCCAAATTGCATCTGTTCATTTTTCCCGAAGCACCCGACCAGTAGTTAGTCATATCTTCCAATTGAGGGGCTTCGGTGCCTTGGTGGTTATTTGATTTCACTCTCAGTTTACGATAGAACCCTCTTTCATCTGTATGAAAGTTTTGATTTTGTTGCCTTCGGACATTACTTTTCTTGTACCGACGCAGTCTGGCAGTAAGAACATCAAGTCACTGTCGTCGAGAGTTTAAAATTTCATCCAATATTGCTGGTGTTAATGTCTCGATGTGCCGAGGGTGGATTATTTTAGCAACATGGTTCATCAGCTTTCGGGTTCTATCTTCTTTTTTATATTGAGTTAATCGACCCAATTTTCACCTTACTTTGCTGACATCCATATCCAACCTGATCTTCCATGGTGGATCTCGATTCCTTGCTGGGACAAAAACTGCATTTGCAGGCCTAATTTTATGGCCCAACGTTCTAACGGTTGCCACAGCTGCACAGTATACAAGAGTTTGCACCTCTAACGCAGTTTGTGCTACGTTCAAATACGTAGCTAAAACCTTGCTGTCGAGATGTGCTATTAGTGCACGCAGATCATTTGTGATGTTCATTTTGGACAGAGAATGCCTTAGTGTTGGCTCTACATATCTGAACTCTAGTAAAGCATGACCAAAATTCCTTTCCAGGTGCTGTAGTTTTCTGAGATTTCCCTATCCACATCATCTTTAGTAATATCCGGATGTGGTTCTAATGGATCCGGTGCATGATGTTCATTATCCCTGGCACCTATGACTTCAGCATCAATTAAGTCTTCGTTATCCACATCTCCCAAGGCGACCTCATCAATAGGAAGCTGCTGTTCTACTTCCATTTTGATAGAAGCTATTACAACAGCCGAAAGCAGTCTGTTTAAAGATTTTGAGCGTTTTTGATCTACCAGATTCTGCTCATTTATTTTTATGGCTGGCTCTGGGTATTTAAGTAAGAAGAGTCTATGATGTTCTCTCCTCACACTTTGCCCACATTTCTCTGCTAAAAAATAAAGGCGCATAACATCTCTGTTCATATGGTATGTCCATTTTCGTCGCTTTTTTGGTTGCTGAACCTCTGCTTCTGCCTCTGGTTTTATAAGGTCATCCACCTCTAGAGGATGTGGTGGTGTTGGATCGTCAATAAGGTTGAGGAAGAACATCAATTGCTCTGCTTGACCATTTGACGCGGCTTTCTCTAACTGATGCTCATTGCCGTCGTTTTTCCACGCCAAATCAACCTGTTGTTTAATCTCCATTGCTCGATCTTCTGTAACATGTAGATTAGTCCTGATGTCCTTCACCTTAGTGAGAAGATCTCTCAGTGCGACTTTTTGTATATTAAGATACTTTGCAGCAATTTTTTTTCTTAAATTGTATCCTTTTTCAATTTTTGTTTCAAACTTCGCACTTTCGTAATAGAGACGCACCAATTCCTCTTTCATTGTGGTATCCCAATTGATGCTCTCCCACGGTATTTCTGTCGAGGTGGTTGGCTGCAAATAGCTTGCGCTAGCCAAAGCATCCTCAGCAGGCATAGTTGATTTTCCACTGCTTACCGTTTGTCGCAGATGCTCTTGCTGGCCAGCTGTTTGTTTAGTGAAATATGCCTGACCATCTCGCAGCTCACCATCGCCACCGTCTCGTATACTGTGGTCCCCAGCTGTGGCTCCAGGGCGCCCCGACGATCCTCGGGAAGCGACATGCGTTTCAAAATCTTTAATGTATTCTCGATTTCTTATTGATGGGTTTTGGTGTTCTACTTAGTCCCTGTCCTCTTCGTTATCATCCTATTTGGCCGGGGAAACCCTGTAAGTAGCAATGCTACCGCCAACATTGCCGCCAAAGTCATGAGAGGAAAGCTCAAGTCCTACCGGGACATCAACGCGGAAAACCTTCGGTAGGGCCATCTAAAAAACATTTATGTGTTAAAATGTTGTCACAGGCTTATACTGCCCAACATGTCGATGGCATTTTTGGTTGAAGTTGGATTTTGATTTGATCATTTTGCACGGGGCTGTCCCGGTATATATCATCATTCACGGACGCATTTTTATAATGCAATCAAGTGATCTGATGAGAGCAGTCTGTCCAGACATATTGGACAAAGCCTTTTTTTTACCCCATCATTGACGGACTGGGTTGCAGTCAAGTACACGATGGGGGGACCTACAGCTTAAGGTGGGTTCCGAACCACCAACACCTCGGGAAAGGTACATTGAAAAATATCTAGAGAAGTCCGAGTGTCTAACCATAATATTATTCTTTCTAAAATAAGTGTTTACCAACCTATTTTCTTATAAAAATTTTTTTTCCTAATTACTTATAGCTATGAGATACTTTTCCTTCTTAAATTTGATCTACAGTTCAAAAGTTATAAAAAAATCCAGAAGAATTCAAAGTAAATAGTTTGAATTTAAAGTACTTTAATTATACCTGAAAGGAGAGAGATATTTCACAATCATCTTCATTGTTTCTACCCTCGTCGGGATTCGGAGCCCCAAAAGTCTACTCACTTCAATTTAATCCTAGAACGTTACCATGTGAACCACATTACTTCATTTTTATTTTGAAGCCTAATTTTTATTTGTCTAAGACCCTAGTTTATGACTGTGATACTCCATTTATAAAAAAAGATTTGTTCCTAGAATCTCATGATGATTTTAATGAGAGAGTAAAGAACCACATAAAAATGAGCAGGTGTCTCAAAGAGATGCGACAAACGTCAAGTGGGTGATGACACCAGTTTTAGAAATTGTAACGTGTAACCCATCGTCAGACCTAACCGCGGGCGTTGGATGAATATGACCATCGTGCAGCTTGCAAGGAACCAACAGTGGCAGTGGCTTTTCTGGTTTGGTTCGCATTACGGGTTACTCTGGCAGGGTAATGACGATGATTCCAACGTCGGGTGGGTCATCATCTCGTCACTAAGTCACCTGCGGCCAAATCGCAGAGGCCGACGACGCACGCACACACCCGCGACCCCCGAAAATCCAAAGAGGGAAGTACGGTTTATGGACTTATCAATCATTTGGTAGCCCCGTATGAGGGACTCTGGTGCTTTCTTACCGTTGTAGCCTGTTATTAGCAACGATTAAAAGATTCCTTCGGCAGACGTACGACGTCTCTGTTTTTCTTTTTCTGACAATGTGCGTTTCCTTAATTCATTTCATTGCCAAGATTTACGACCAGGCCCACGATTATTGAACTCTGCTTTTTATTTGTATCTTTTTAATTTCACAAAAGACATTATTTCATCACACTTTTTAAAAATATTTATTGGTAAAGTCGAAAATTGTGTGAAGCAATAGTCTGCGTGCAATCAATTCCGAATTGACAAACATATACTATTAGAATTTTAGAACAGATGTTATTGGATTTCCCAATATTTTTTTCTGAAAGTTCAGACATTTTCTAATATACTTCCGAAAAAGTGTATACTTCCAAAAAAGTCACCAAGAATATTGACATGATACTTGGCCGAGGAGTTTCTTTTGCATCCCAGCCAAAAGTACCCTAAGGATTTTTGGCGCAAATTAATATAAATCAAGTTAGTAATATTTTTTTAATCTTAAAAAATATTGATCTGAGTCTTGACTATAATGTGGTTCGATCAATTTCAGAGAAAATGAATAAAAAAAGACATTAAATATTTTATTTCACTTTGTAATCACAATATAGTAACATGAATTTTGGTAGAATTGTAACAACAAATATAAAAATGCTATTTTTTTCCTTAAAAAATATTTATTTGAAAGAAAAATTGTAAATGAAAAAATGCGCCCTTCAATAATATTTACCACTTTTCTCCAAAAAAAATTTGTCGCAGGTCAATACTCTTCGCGATTTTATCAATAAGAGAATGATGAATAAAATATATTAATAACGTAATTTCTATAACCTTGCGCTAAAAATCCTTTCAGAACTCTGAACTGGAATACAAAAGAAAACAAATTGTAACCAAGATGTCAAATATGCAGTCAATATTCTTGGGTGAACTTTTTGGAAGTATTTCAGCAAATGAAAAGTAACACGTTAATTTTAGTTTGAATACTTCAAGATGAAATAAACTAACAAAGACTATTGACTTAGAGCCTACTCAAACTTAAAAAATGATGAATTAAATTTAAACAATTAGAAACAATAAAGGCTACAAATTTAAAGTCTTTAAATTGAAAATTATACAATTTCTAACTTAACTTAATTTTTTTTTATTTTCAAAAATTCCAATAGAATATTCAAGATAAAACAATATCAAATATAATCATATAAAATAAAACAGGGTAAAATGCTTTCTATAAAATTCTTTAGTTGAATTTACAAAATGGTCGAAATGGATAATTGACAAATTTTGCGTTTTGGAAACTGCTTCATTTAAAGTATTGGTCTTTAAAACTTAAAAATACAGATATACTATGATTCATTTCTTAAGCTTCATATAGAAAAAAGTTGGGATCTTAAATATGCTTTTAATTTACATCCAGGAAACAAACAATACTGCCGTCCCTACTTTAAAAAGGGAACTGGTCGGGTGTTAAAAAGGGTAACTTGACTAGAAAATGTGATGCAGGCTCTTGTCAGGGGTTGATAGGGTTACCTCGGTTTGTTTTCTAGCAATTACAGGGAAGTTTAGAGAGATCTTAACATAGAAATTAGACAGGCACTACTCAAATACGAAAGATATTTCCCTAAATTTGTCAATATCAAGATAAAAATGAAATTTTTAATCAATTATAATCATAGGAGTCTTTATTTATAGAGTAAATTCAAACCCTGACGGGTAAACAAGCAGTACTGTGTCCATGCCAATGGACATTTCTATCAATTCATTATTTTTTCGATGGGACCTTGTAAAGCACTCGACAGGCAAAACGGGTAATATGGTTTTAAAAATTACCAAAACTCAAACTTTTAAAATTTTCATTTTTTCTGATAAAATTTAAAACATTTGGTGCCTTTAAAATTTGAAAAGATTTTTTCTTAAATATTGATTTAATTTAAAATCATCTATGTATGTTTAAAAATCATTTTTAACAAATCGAGTTTCAAGAAACTTTTTTCCTAAGTTCGAAAGTATTGGATGAATGCCGTCAAGTATTTATGATATTGTACTCAGCGTGACATCGTAGCTATGGGGATAAGGCGTTCGACTTTTAAGCGTGCGGTGTGTGCGTTCCATTATCGGTGTTAGCGGAAATTTTAATAAACTGCGTATCTCTTGAGTTATAAGTAATAAGTCTTCTCTAGTCAAATTCAACAATTAATTTAGTTTTAGAATTACGTGCGAAGTATAGTTAAGAATTTAATGTCAATAAAAGTACGAGATAACGGAAGAGTGTTTAACAGAGGCTACAGAAAGGTGTAAAATGTTTAGATTTAACTTTTGCAAAGAAAATATATTTTATATTTGGATTAATATTTTCCTTCGGAAAATAAAAAAATTCTGGTGATAATAGATTATGGCAATGTGCTAGTTAAACTTGTTTACTATTGCAACCATAGAATCACACTTCAGGAACCTGGGAAAAACTTTAATGGTAATTATTACGAGATCACGTGAACCATAACACGTCACCAAATAACCTACAATCAAATTAGGAATTAGTAAGAAAATAGAGCAAGATATAGAAAGTACTTTACTGTTTAGTCGGGCAATAGAAAGGTACCCTCGCTCGAATCTGTTCAGATAGTCTACGTTAGTGCCTTTTCTACAAAGCGTGACGTTCTTGTCGGGTCCTTTCTATATTTCCCGTTCAGCGCCCCAATAAAGTTAGGGCAAAATAATTAGTACCTTTCCAAAACCGCGTCGTCATTTCTGCACGGGTTGCTGTCATTCTTTTATATCTGGCAATGTAAAAATCAACTCAAACAAAAATGTCACTTATAGATTAAGAAAAGGAAAAACCTTTTTTTTCGACTTCATCCGTATGATTTTATTGGAAATTTTATATGACATTCTGGAGTCAGACCATGATTCCCTCATCGGATAGTCTATTTATAAAATATAAGTAATTAGAAATTAGGTTATATAAAACAAGGCTGGAATTCAATTAAAGGAGAATAAATAATAGTCCATTAAAATATTTAAAACGAAGTAAAGTATGATATGTTTAGATTATGTAGGAAGTCAAATAAAGATCTATTGAAGTGAAGTATTTAAGAATTTCAAATTATAAATAGCAGATCAAATATGTCGAAAATGTGTATACGTTGAAATTTATAATCGAACATTAAAAATAGTACGATCTGATACAGAAGTGTCGAAAATCGCTTTTCACAATATTATTAATGTGTCCACTTTAATGCATCGAATTACTCAAGTTTTTTGTTAGATCACTAAAGTTAAGCACTGCTTGTTGCCTCTGTTATACTCGGATGGGAGTTATCGTACTCAGTGATAATAATAGTATAAAAAACTTAAGACTCTTTTGTATTAAATAGATAACTATTACGTATTTATTTTTATTTACTATCAATTCATGTTTGGCGAAGATGTAGATGATAACTGAGTTTGTGCAGTAATTTCGCGTATATTTTTGGTTGCTGAATGTAAATCTAGCAACACTACATTTTATCTCATATGAATTTTAGAGGTTTTGGGCTCAGGATATTGAACAAACAACCAGTTTTTTAATTATTTTCAAGTTTATTATAAATTAGAAAACATTTAATTTAAAGAAATTTGGTTCATTTCGTTAAAAATAAATAATATTTTAGTTGTTTGAACTCAAACCCGATAATTTCCTTAAAAATCAGATGAGACAGAAAAAATTATTTGCAATAGGAATATACGAGGAACAATTGTACTCAAATCGCATCGTTCAATTAACTTCATTTTATAGAAGCAAAAAAACTTTCTAGTGGAACAATTTATAACCGATTTAGTCATTTATTTTGTTGTTGTATAGGTGGATACATCACTTTTTATTTTTATTGAACAGAAGAGGCAACATTTGTAGTATTAGTACAACAATTTTAAATGTTGACAATAATATACTCTATATTATTAAATACTTATTAAAATCCTATAACGATTGCCAAATGCTGTAAAAGGGAATATTTTATAATACTTTATAATAATATTTGAATATTAAACTTTACGGCAAAAAATGTCAAAACCTTAGAGTTTTCACTAAAATTGGCATAAAACCCCGAAAAAGTATGATTTTTGAAGAAAACTCAATTTCTTCAAAACTTGGCCTTAGCACCGCTTAGCTTTCTTTGCTTAAATTGATGATCGCGCGCATATGCGATGAAAACGTTCAGAAATTAAAAATCCGCAAATTTAAGATGTTTTACAGTGAAGCTCCGAGGCTGGTCCTGTTTTGAAGCGCTCGCCGCTAACCCCGCGCAGCTTCTTTTACTTCTACATGCGGCGTGGCGTCGATTCTCGGAAGGACTATATCAGAGAGTCCCTATCGCTAAGGTTCACTGTATTGTGTAAAATTAAACAAATGTAATTATGATAATTTGGATTATTACAAATCAAAGCATTATAAATTGCTCGGTTTTGGATACCTAAGCTACTTGTTCATTAAAAAATAACGTCTGGATCGATTTATGGGACCCGTGAAAAGATGGTTTTAAACAAATTCTTTAAGTTTCCACAAAATAAGATCTCTTTCAGATTAAGGATCGAATCATTCTATTCTTCTTCTTTTTTTGTGGCTTCTTGGATTCAATAAGCCAAGTCTCATCATATCGAATGAATCAAAATTTTACGTGAAAGATGCTCAATGCATTTGAAGTTTAGGTATGACAGTCCTGAAATCATTCCAGTAAAAAAGCGGGAAATTCGAATTAATGTTTTCAAATTATCTTTTTGGCAATATTTCCTTAAGGTAAATACTAAATGAAATTGAACTAGTAGAATGGTTCTTAGTATTCTACACCTTTTGATTTTTGATATTCTTAACAAAATCGAAACTGGGTACCAATATGGCGTCTCTGGGCCTTTAACCAGTACGTTTGGCTGGAAGGTGGGCCGCATTGCAAGTTGAAGGTGATATATGCGTCGTTCGTGCTTTGTGATAGGAGAGAGGCGCGCCGCCATAGAGGGGAGTTTAAAACATCGCGTGGGTGTGAAATAAAATGGTGGTCCCGCAAAGGCTTCGAGTTGGTGTTTAATAAAAAGCTATCTTCTCCCCCGTAACTTTAACAAGAGTGTGAATTTCTCGAAAGATTAAACTGCCACCCGCTGCGAAACTTTTTCTCCCGTAACAAATGACCACCACGAAAGTTACACCGATAGGTTCCGTAAATGTCACCCGGAAAATATGCAACATTTTAATGAAATAATTCTGAAAGTTATTATTACACCTGCTGTAAAATTTTCTTGCACATAATATGCAATTAACCTTAGGAATAAATAAGCTCTTAAATTTCCCAAGAACTTAAATCTGCAATCCCATTAAAAGGTTGCAAGTCCGAAGTCTTCATTATTTTTAGAAGAGTTAATAATTTATTTTCTCTTTTATTTAGAGCGAATCGAAATCGCATCAGTCGATTAAAAGAAGCAACAACAAAAAAACAAAATCAGGAGACCAATATTGTTTGAGCTTGTGGAGGTTTTTCAAAGACTTTGGCGAACGGCGGCGTACTTCCATTTGCCACCCTTTCCTCCCTCGGGCCCCTGATCTTCACGCGTAAAAACGAACACACAGTGAAAGCTTCCACATATGGTAAGGCCCCTGAGTATATTCTCGTAGGTGGGTGAGTATCGATGTAAGAGAAACATGAATGTACTCGCTTTTTCTCGACGTGTATAGGAACGAGGTATACGCGGAGGACGGCGGTCTTCGAACCCGGTAATTAAATAGCTGAACCCTGCAATTAGGGCCACTAAATCGTGACGGGCCCTGGACTCAGCGAGCGAAGGGCCCGCCAGACAGAAAAAAAAACGTCTCGAAACGTTGCTTTAACTCTCTCTCGGTCTCTCTAGGGTTGCTAGGCCGGTTTGCGAATTGGGCCCTCTTTTTCTATCCCACGGACCCTAAATTTGCAGGATTTGGGACCGCGCTATCGCGGGGGTGGCTTCGTAATATGTGGGAACCTGATAGAAAACAGGCACAGGCTGCATTAGGCAAGATGTGCCTAACGTTACCAGAATGCGAGGTTAACTTTGCTGGGAAAGAGAAGAAGTATTTAGATTTTTTAGGCCCGAGGAGTCGAAGAGGTGATTCGTGCCCCTGACCTGGCGAGACGAAAATCGACCTTGTACTTCCGTAAAATGAGAATGCTAATTTTTCAAGTGAGGATTTACGAGCGAAGGTAAAGGGGCTGTAAAAATATGGTATATATTTTGGGAGAATTAAAAAGGGAATTAGGAAAATTTGTGTCAAATTTGACTAATTACTGGATGAAACAAATTAGTCAAAAAATTACAGCAGAATAACAAGTTATGATTTAAATTTATCTAGTATGAATGTCAGGATATTTGAAATTGCAAAATGCAAAGTATAACAGTTAATTGATCGGGCTGTTATGTAGTAAGTAGTCTTCATACTCACGTAAAACCCATGAGGAAAAAAATGTGCACAAAACGCACTTACCTGCAACAGAAAAGAAAATAACTCTATTAGTCTCTTATTATTTTCTGCTCAACTTATTAAAAACTAGATTCATTATAACAATTAATAATAGGGGCGATAGGGAGCCAATCAAAAACTACATCACGCTATTCTGAAAAGTTTTTCCATCACTTCTCTCCTTCGTCACAAATCATCACATAAAGCTTGAACCCCCACCGTGGCGTGAAAAATACAAATATTCCATCCCATTTCAAGTCAAAACTTTTACTTGAAATTCATTTAATAAAAATCTGAAATAAAATATAAAAAATACTTCCATAATATTTTAACAGATTTCACATAAAAAAAATAATTAGAAAATAAACAGTTGCATTTACAACCAAGTAGTTGAATTTTTTGAAAATATAGTTGAACTTTTATCTAAAATACATCAATTTTCAATCAAATAGTTTAATTTTTATTTAAAATACGTAAAGTTTTATCTAACTAGTAGAATTTTCTCCTAAAAACGATCAATTTTCAATAAAAATGAAATAATTAAATTAGCAATTACAAAAATATATTTTCAACAAAATGGTTAAATTTGAATCCTATAAAATAATTATTCACCAAGTTAATTCAATTTTAAATGCAATAGTTAAATTTTCAACCAAAAACTAAAAAAATAAATATTCTTATAAAACTATGGATTGAAGACTATGTATAGAGAAAAAGCCATTCCTTATAAAGATCTATTTTACGACCAAAAAATAAAATATATAAATGGTTAAATTTTCGGCTAAAAACGATTAATTTTTAACAAAATAATAAAATCTTACACGAAAATAATTAATTTTTAAGAAAGTAGTTCAACTTTCATCCAAGTAATTGAAATTTCAACGAAAAAGATGAATTCTTAATAAAAAAATTGACTACTTGAATTCTCAACTTAAAACAATCAATTTTCAGCAAAAAATGGATTAGTTATATTTTTAGTAAAAGAAAATAATTTTGAACTAAATAAACAGAATGAAAAAAAAATATATATATATATATATATTCAAAAAAATCGTAAACTTTTAATAAAAAAAGAGGTGAATTCTAAACCACACATATAATAGTAGACTTTTCAATTAAAGGAATCAACGTTTAATGAAAAACAGGTGGATTTTCTTATTGGGTGCGGTCTTTCTATATTTCCCACACGTGTGCACTGACTTTTTAAAACTAAAGTTCAAAGCATCGACAACAGTTATTTGGTGATTGTGAATTCTCTTTTGTTAAAGCTCCTTCGGCTTTAACGAACACATTCTCATCACGTGTCTCGTGCTTCTCAGTCGAGTTTGTCCCTGAAATTGTATATCATTTACATAAATGCGTATTATTACAATTCATAACATGCATTGTCTCTTGACTTATTTTTATAACGTGCGTTATTTGGCTTTAAATGTTCATATTCGTGTTTTTTTTAATTCTGTAAATGCTATAACAATGGTAATTTTTGGTTTTCTGAAAAAACTCCTTTGGATAAATTGTTTATATTTTTGAATATTATGAACATCCGTATATAGAATTTTTGAATTAGAAAAGACATACAGACATGCAGACAGACATAAAGACATACAGACATAAATACAGACATACACATTCGTCAAAACCTGTTTTTCGGATTCAAGGGGTCTTGAAACGTGGACATTTGACAAAATTGGAGCGGATCAAATTTTACACAAATCTAATACCTTCTCTGATGAGAATGTAAAAATGAATTTAGAAAACAAAGAGGAGGAAAGAGGGAAATAGGAGGAAGAGTGTAAAGTCCTTATTTAGATGCTCTACTAGTAAAATAAAATCGATAATTTTAATTTTGCTAAGCTATGCAAAAAATCGTCACTAAATCTATTAACGCCCCCCCCCCCCCTAACTTTCGCACTATGACATAGTTTTTGATCGGCCCCTAAATAAAATACTTTACTGGTTTACGCTTTCCAATATGAAAACTATCTGCTAATCCTAAAAGTTGCCAGTTCAAAACAGTGGCGTAGCCAAGAGGGGGGGGGGTGTAGGACCCTCCCCCCTTGTCGATGGAAGAGGTATATCTACTTCTTTTTTGTATACCGTCTCAGTCGTCCGTTTATCCGATGTACCTTCCTAAACTACTTCCCCGCTCAATCTCACACCATAATAATGTAAACTTTAAGCCTAAAAATATTTTTATAGAAAACCTTCACATAACGAAACCGCAATAAAAACTAGCATTTTGAATCTATTTTTCTAAACGCTAAAACCAAAATTTCTCGCAGATTATAGAAGAGCATAAACGGCAGATAATTTATGGTACTCACTTTAAAATGAAATTAGTTCCCATTTTCGCAAATGAGTTTCTCGGCACATAGTTTAATTAAATGGATTTGAAAGGAAAACAGAAAAGTGTTTTGTTTTCATGAAAGTAGACACTTTTAAACTATCAGTCATAGAGAATGTGTCGAGAAGGATCAGTAGAATGAACACCAGCAAAACAGACGTATATGTCAATACTCAATATTTAAAAATTAAAATAGTCTCAATTTATATGTGTAGGCAACACAATGTTATGCAAGCGAACTGCTGGTACTTCCATGTGGAACTACATAACGAAAAGATCGCATGCTCAACAAATCAATGAGGAAGATTTAAATTTGGGAAATTCAGAAAATATTTAAACAAACACTAATGTATTTCTCAATGATATTTGATCATTTAATGTCTATCAAATTTCTTTACAGAAAAAAATTTTACACTGAACTAGCCGAATAGCAAATGTAGTTAATATCGCTTTATTATTTATTATATAATTAAAAACATTGGAATATAAAATAATACCATCACTCAATTGAGAAAGTTTGTGCCACTAAGGATACAGATATAATTAAGAACTTGAGAAACGATAAGGCTACCAAGATATACTGTATTAACGCTGAAATGCTTAAACACAGTGGCGAGTACATACCACATAGACTGTGCGAATTGATAAATTTATGTTTCGAGATGGGAGACGTCCCGGACGATTAAGAAAAGCGATTATCGTACCAATATACAAAAGAAAGGGAGATACAAGCGAACTGCAATAATTACAGAGAGATTAGCTTATTTAGTACCGTAAGTAAAACATACTCACAAATACTCATTTGTAGGGTAATGAAAATAACAGAAGAAAAGATTTGGAAAGTCAAATGTGGGTTTAAGCCAGGAAGGTCATGTACGGATGAAATATTTAGCTTGAGGCAAATCACAGAAAAAGCTTGAGAGTAGGAAATAAAGTTTGCTGGGCATTTGTTGACCTAGAAGAAGCTCTTGACAAAGTAGATAGAAGTAAACTTTGGGAAATCCTGAAAGAGTATGGAGTCAATGAATGGCTTCTGCAAGCTATAAAAACAATATATACAGGTGGCAAAGCGAGTGTAAGGCTAAATGGGAATATAAGTGATTGTTTCGATATTATTCAAGGAGTTAGACAAGGATGCGTTATGTCTTCATGGTTATTTAAATTATTCATGTACAAGTGTTTAAGAGTGGTTGTTTTCGACGAAGAAGTTGTGGATCTCGAAATAGTAAGGGTACGTAAGTTAGCGTTCGCAGATGGTAATGTTATTATGGCAAAGTCCATCGAAGACTTGCAAAGAATGTTGAATAAACTGAGTGCAAGCATGAAGAGCATTGGCTTCAAAAATAACGCAAATAAAACAAAAACTATGGTGTTCGAAGGAGAAATTAAGGAAGCACTATGCAATATTGTATTATATTATGAGAGAATTGAACAAGTTGATAAGTTCGTATACCTTGGTAGCTTATTTACAAGGAACGGGAAGATAGATGAGAAGCTAGATAGACGCATAAACGGAGGTAAAAAGGTTATTGGTAGAGCAGGGCCCCTTATAAGGAGTAAAAATATATCAAATAAAGCTAAAATGGCAAAACATAAATCTATATTTGTACCGACTGTACTATACATTACTCCCTTCGATCCCTGAACCGGTACCTCTAGAAATTCTACAATGTACCTTTACCGAGGTTCTAGTGGTTCGGAACCCACCCTAAGCTGTAGGTCCCCCCATCGTGTACTTGACTGTAACCCAGTCCGTCAATGATGGGGTACAAACACGACTTTGTACAATATGTCTAGGCAGACTGCTCTCATCAGATCACTTGATCGCATTATAAAAATGCGTCCGTGACTGATGATATATACCGGGACAGCCCCATGCAAAAATGATCAAATAAAAAATCCAACTCTAAACAAAAATGCCTGCGACATGTTGGGCAGTATAAGCCTGTGACAACATTTCAAAACAGAAATGTTTTATATTGAACTATTAATTTTAATATTATTGTTATCATTATACTGAGTATAATTTTAAATAAACATTTTAAACATTAATGTTAAAATAGAAATAATATACCAATAATAAATATGACATTTAGAAGTTTTATGTCGTACTATATTACCCTAATTTTTCCCTGTAAGTAGTACCTCACTTTCTGTTCAGACATGAAAACCCGCCCTTTTGCCAAATCCTGGCTACGCTACTGTGCAGACACTCTACAATCGACCTCTCTATATTTATTTTAATTTAGGGAATATTGGGAAACTAGGCGCACCAAATAGGGTGTAAACGGGCACCGGTCGGAACACGGAAGACGAGCAGGGTGGTGAGTCTGTGGAGGGTACGATTGGAGATAATGGTAACAAACAGTCTTCCTTCCTGTACAGAACGTCGGGGTCTTCGGGTCGGCGTCAGAGTCCGATGCAACGTGATTTCCGCATGCAAAATTAAGCGTGCACACGCACAAAGGTCCCCGCGAGATGGATGGCCGAGCATCACGCTCCGAGCCGTATTAAAATATCAGCCCTCTTCCCGCTCCTCTGTTTACCCCTTCCTCCGGTGCTTGCATTAAATCATCCTCCCACCAGCCCTCCGGCTATCTTCGAGACCTATCAGTGGACCGAGAAAGATACTGTACTTTTTCGCCAAGGGCCAACTTGTACTGTGTATCACGAATCGATATCGACATTCTATCTATACCACCGAGATCAAGACAGACAAAAATTCCAGGGAACAATGAGCCGTTTCTTTCATGCCTGATTTTTCCTTCGTTAATTTTATTCAGTTCTAAGAGAGCAATAGGTTATCCGTAAAATAATATTTGTTATTAATAAATTGTAGCTAAACATTTTTGAAATAAAATTAATATTATTAGAGTATTATTATTTGAAGGGTGGAGAGGCAAAAGGAAAATTCCCAAAAATTCAAATACACATCATGTTGCAAGATTTTGTCCGAAATCGTATTTTTTGTGGTAATAGCAGTACTTTAAAGTTACATTTTCATATCCATTGAAAAACACTTTTTGTGATCAAAATATTGTTTACGCTGTTGAATTCAATATCTTCATGGTTCAACAAGAAAAATGTAAATTTTTCTATTAATCATTACCTAAAAGCGAAAAATCGTCTGTCACACTGTGACTCCTTCATTGAAAATTTATTTTCTCGGAAGTGAATAGCTTTCTCCAGTAAAACTTTGTTTCTGTATTTATTAACTCATCACCTCGAGGGCGCATCATTATTAAAAAAATTATAATCATAATTTTTGTAACGATCGAGGTCACGATTTTAAAACAATTTTAGAATCCAAGAAAATTTAAACTTAAAAAGGAACTAAATTTTCTCGGAACTGAATGATTTTTTTATCAAACCTTTTTCCTCTGTATAACTCATCATCTCGTCGAAAGATTATCCCTTTATTTTTAATTAAATATTTTATTAAAAAATAATTGTCATCCCGACATGATCACATTCAGACAATATTTTCTCATAACTGAAAGCTTGTTTTCAATTAAACGTTTTTCGTTCCGATGAAACAATACTCCAACTCGGAAGCAGATTTTTTAAAAATACGATTTTTATTTTACGCAATGTTTTTTTCGCTTTCCCCTTCATTTTTGGAAGGCTGTTTAGAATTTATTAACAATATAATAGTCGAAGGAGGCAATTATCTTTTAATTGCAAGAATACGTATTAAAAACTGTAGAGAGTTTAGTTTTTATCGGATCTTTACTTTTCGGCACTCACAGTGACCGAAAATCATACAGTTTTACCGTGGCTGCGTGTGCCTATATATATATGTGCGGTTACCTGAACGTTGTAACTACGCTAACTTTTCTAAGATTTGAAAAATCAAATAATTCTTTGATACACTATGGTCCTCTATATTTTTCCCGCTCAGTGTCTGATCAGAAATAAGGAAAACTAACCGTGACTCTTTCAAATCCCAATCGCTATTTCTACATTTCACACTTTTCACGTTTTTTAAAATATTTTCACATTTTTCACCTAAAAGAGATCGTCGAACATCAATTCCTTTACCTCACATTCCTTTCTAATCTCTAATTACCCTAACTCTTATACTAAGCCTTGAAGCTACTCAATTCTTTTTAGAATTTGTAAAATCCCTCACAGTCTGCAGCAGGATGCTTATTAGAAGTGCTCTTATTTTGCTGAATTTTTTTTTCAGAGGAGTGGAAAACTGCAGAAAATCAAAACTCGTTTCAAAGAATAAAATTTAGATAAGACAGCTTTTCCATGCAAGTCAATACCTTCTTGAACGAACGTGTATACTAAGAGTCAGGACATGTTCTAGGTTAGGGGTGTAGATTGAGGCTAGCAGACAATTTAATTTTCTAATTATCGTAACGCGGCCTGATCGGGATGGTGGTTATCTTCTGGTGGCATCTACGAGAAGGGCCCTCCCCGCGTTTATAAAAGCTAATGGATCCTCGCAAGCGAGGCTCGACTCAATCTCAACTAATATCCGATGTTTTATGGCAAGCATATACGAGACGGGCAAATCGGTTAGCTCGGTAGGTAGTAGGTACCTGCGCACTACACTGCGGTGAATTAATTGATTACTCTACGTACCACGTACAACCGTTCTGGACTCTTAGTTTTTTACCAGGGAAACGAGAAATCAAGAGGGGCTCTGAGCACATTAAGAGAAGGGGGCGCACCAAGAACATAACCTCAAATGGTTATAACACCGATGGATTGCGGTCGCGCTCCGCGAATGGGCACCTGTGCTGGCGTGATTTCGAACAAGACAAACTAGTTTGCGCCTTGTATTATATCATCTTCAACATTTAGAAAGAAAAAAATGAACAAATAAAAAAAGAGAAATAAAAGTAAATGTATTGATACTATGCGAATGGTGGTACGCAGTGGATAACTGTCGATGACAGTATTGAATACCGTCGAGCATATTTGTACTTTTTGTAAAATATTTTCAGTATCTCAAAAAATGACTAATAGGACTTGCTGACTAGTGAGATGAAAGGAAAGTGGTTTCCTGCTGAGAATACATGCTGAGACTTAACCTAGACGGCACACCTCCGCGCTATTGTAAGTCCGCGGGAGGTTAAATCTCTACAAATAGGCTGGTAATGTACGAATGTTCACGTAGGCGCTAAACGGACATATCATTGACAAACGATATCTCAACCCCTCTGTGTGGTCCGATGTAAGGATAATATATACAAAACTATATGTAAAAAAATTTCTACAAAGCCCTAGGAATTTCATTTTCAATATAATATTCCTCACACAAGCAAATAGAAAAAAATCATTATTAGTCAAAGTTCCCAGAACTAAAAAAATCAGAAGAATAAGGTTTGTGATCCTGCATGTGTAGCTTGAATCACCCTGGGCAGATGGTTAGATCGCAGTTGCAACGTGGTTATCGCGTTAACCTTTTGCCTCGATTCGCGGAGAGAAGACCGAGACTGCGAGACTGAGGTGTGAAACCACTCGAAAGCAAAGAGCACAGAAATTGCGTGCCATTATCCGGTAATACTCTCGCAAAATCGCTGTACTTCAAGACTCGTCGATAACGATTCGAAGAATGTTTCTTTTGTGCTCTTTTTTTTTATCGAGCACGTCTTGTGCACCGTACACATTACTCTTTTTTATTTTTTATTCATCGACAAAATCGATTCTTCGTAAGCAGTAGGTATAGCGATTCGCGGAAAAGGATTATTCATCGAAAGTGAAATGATCTTTTGGGAAGTAAAATGATGCCATTAAAGAACTATAAGCAATAAATAAAATAGGGTAAATATATAGGAACTAAGAATAGAAGAAAGTTTCTTTAACAGAGGGCGCTCGTTTTCGTAAGAAATAGTTCAAAGTTTAATTAACAAATGGTTACTTTAAAACACTGAGTTGGAGCCATTCAAAAACGTGGTTTATTTTACAAGTAAAGCATCTATATTCCCCTCTTCTTTCCTATTTTAAAGAATTCCTCTTTTTGCCCTTTTTCTCAACTTCAGTTCATAATTCATTTCATTTTCCTAAAAATTCCTTTATTTGGTTGAAGATTGAAATATTTGGTTAAAAATTCGTTGATTTCCCGATCATTAATTTTCTTCAATTAAAATTTAACTAAACCATGTTGGCTGCAAAATTATAATTTTTAGTTAAAAAGTCAACTATTTAATTTCTTATTGAGAATAAATTGTTTTGTTTGACAACTACATAAATACTTGGTTGAAAGTTGAACTACTTTATTAAAAGCTATATTTATTGCTTTAGTTCAAAATTCAACTATTTTTTTGAAAATTTATATATTTTGTTATTAATTCGTTCTTTTCGATAGAAAATTAGTATTTTTGGTTTAAAATTCCACTGCTTGTTTATAAGCTGATCTAATTTTTTAAAACATTATTTAATTACTTGGGGACTCGTTTCTTTAGTTTTTAATTTAACAATTTTTTTCAAAATTCTTTTTTTTTCTTTGCTCAAAATTTATCGTTTATAGTGTAAAGTTCAACTATTTGGTTAAAATGAAGACCTTTTCTTGAAAATTCAACTCTTTAATAAAAAATTCATCATTTTCGCTTACAAATTTAACTGCTCCTTCGAAAAATCATCTTTTAAAGTTAAAAATACTATTATTTTGGTAGAAGTTTCAACAACTTGATAGAAAATTAATTTTTTGGTTAAAATAATTTAAATTCTTGAGTTAAGGATTTTACGGTTTAGTAGAGGGTTTGCCATTTTAGCTTGAAAATCCAAAAGTTGGGTTGAAATTTGTTTTCTGTCTTGGCTGAAAAATCGGTTTGGATTAAAATATCAAGTATTATATTTTCTCGATCGGAATCAATATTTTTTGTTAAATTCTACTTTTTTTCAAAAGTAAAATTATAATATTTTTTTGGTTTGAAATCTCAACTAGTATATTTTTCGTTGAGAATCATTTTTATTGAAAAATTTAAGTACTTGGTTAAAATTTGAACTTCTTTGTTGAAATGTTTGTTATTGTTAAAGATTCATCGATTAAATAAAAAATTCAATTATTTATTTGAAAATTTAGGTATTTTATTGAAAATTCAACTGTTTTCAAACAGATTGAGTCAGTGATTCAACTATTTGGTTTAAGATGCAATATATTTCAGTTTGAAATGTTAGGTGTTTAATATTGAATTCAGTATATGGTACATTTACATTAATTTTATATGAAATAATTTATTCCCCTATTATTTCCCTTTTTTCGTAAAAAACACACTATTTCCTCTATTTTGCGATCATTTTGAGTTTTCATGTCAGATTTATTTTTGATTTTTATTGAATGAAATCGACGAAGAATTTTTGACTTAAATGAGGGGGTGGGGGTGTATTTGTCACGTCACCCTGGGGGTTTCAAGATTTGTTGAGATCATCTATGACGAAGAAGGGAAAGGGTGGAAAGTATTTCAAATAACGGACTTACACAGAAAAAAACTGGAGGTGCGTCCGTGTTGCGGCTCAAGAAAAAGTTGGCATCCCTTAGAACTAAATCTTCAATAGACTTCCTTTTTAAGGTTCTTTTTTAGTTCGTTGATATCAAATAGATGGCGGCATAAAAAGCAGATCTGCAGCCGGTAAAAGTTTAAAAACTACATTAGAAGCTGTCTCATCCTATGTCCATTATCTTCCTTGTAAGAATTACTAATATGTATAATTTTAGTTTCGGTATTAAATTTTTCCCATTGCAATGTTAAAAAGTCTGTATTGCAATGTGAAAGGTTCATCATTAGCTTCTAAAACCTTCTATTAAAACTCATACATTGAGTTCCTTTGAAAAAATTTATGATTTTGGGTTCCTTTTCAGCAATACAGGTTCCTTTTTGCCGCAGCTCCCTTCGAACCAAAAATCGGTTCTAATAGAAACCTCAGTTTTGTCTGTGCTTTTGAACGGACCACTTTGGCTTGCTTCAGCTTTTATTGTACAGATTTCAGAAAAAGTTAGTAAGTGAAGGTGTAAATGTAATCAATTAGAAAAATCGTAAAATGTTAAGTGTCATTATAAATCCAGTTCTAACCGAGCAAGGGATACTGGAGTGATAAAAAGAAGAGCCTTGTGAGTGAGCTGATCATCTCAAGCCAGCCTTGCGTGGAGACGAGGAGTTATGGCCGCATTCGTCTCCATTACCCGGTGAATCATTGAGAGAACGACCTAACCTTACATGTAAACCAACCTCAATTCACATATATAGCGATATTCTTTGCGAACGGGCATATAACGAACGCCGCTCCATCGGCACGTAAGTCCCTCTTATACTATACCCACGCTATATTATTGTTTGCATAAACGCGATCCGTAAATCTTTCCTTGTTCGACCATTTGCATTTCCCTTTTCGCGTATCCCACATTTATCTAAACGATGATCTACAACTGGGCGTCTATCAAAGAAAACATCGCACATTAGATACCACTGTTTAGGGGGTGTCACATGCTTCCTTGCATTATCCGAATCCATTGCTTTGGAAATAAATTACATATTTTTGTTTATATGTATCTAGAATTGTATGATATATAAATTGTTGAATGGCCATGGGTTTCCACTATGCATAGTGGAACAGATTTTAATTTCTATGTTACAGTTTCTCTACCAGTGATTACGACAATTTCAGATTGCCCTCCTGGCGAGCTTACTAACTAGGCTACGGAGTGGGCACGATTTATTTTTCACAAACCCCAACAAAAGAATCTCGATAAAATTCATAATGAGAGATCGAGAGTTTCTTGTAGGAATTTATGAAAAAATGAATCCCGTTCTCTCCGCAGCTTACTTCGTAAGGGCACCAGATCAGCAATCTGAAAACCTGGGTTCGGATCCCAGCGAAGCCAGGGAAAATTTTTTCATACACTAAAAGAAATATATTATATCTTTAATAGTATAATACATACCAATAGACCAAGAAAAATAAAATCGAAAATAATCATACCTATCTCTGTTAAAGAAACTGTAACATCGAATTTAAAATCATATATTAAGGTTAAAATCACATACTTTTATAAAGAAATATGAATTTTATCGAGATTCTCTTGTAGGGATTTGCAAAACATGAATCACGTGCTCTCCATAGCTTAGTTAGCACCGGACATAACAAAAAAAGCCTTTTCACCCTTGTTAACTAGGTAGAGCGCATTGTTGTATTTTCTAAAACGATTAATTCAGTGGTCCTTATGCAAATTCCAATTTTAATGGAAACAAGTACTACAAGTTCTCGAAATATTTTTGAAAAAAGGTCGAAAAATTATGTTTGCATAGATTGAACTTTGCCATTATATTTCACAGCAAAACATTCAAGATTAAACTGAAGACAAAATTCTCAGAAAATTAAAGAAAGAACCTTCTATCTTCATTAGATGCCGAGATATGATCCTTTCAAAGTAACCGGAATAAAACAAAAAGTAACAAAAAATTTTATCAAATTCTGAATTTTAAATCTTTACTTTGGAACCTGTTAAATTTACAAAAATATGGTCTGCATATTAAGGGTGTACACTACGTACAATCAATCTTAAAAGTTGCCTATCTTTAAAATGATTGATGAAATCGACAAAATCAAGATCTATTATTCATTTCTGTAAATCCTGATGGAGCTTTCTAAGTACACTTCAGCAAAAAATAATTCGAGTTAAAATTGTTTATCTAACAGTAGTTATTCAAAAGTTTAGTTGTTCCTTTCTCTTTAGGGAAAAGTTACAATTTTTATTTAATCTTAATGATCAAGGCCTCATTTTATTCTTTGAAGGATGCTTTACAATTCTATTTGGTTGGGGTTAATTAAAATTTAAACTAAGATTGTTTGTAACAATAGTAACTGTATGATTCCTAATTAATTTTTTAAAAATAAAATCAACCCCAATAGAAATTCATAGAATCCTTCAAAGAATAAAATACGGCCTTGATCATTAGGATTAAACAAAAATTGTAACATTTCCCTAAAGAGAAAGGAAAAACTAAACCTTTAAATAACTGCTGTTAAATAAACAATTTGAACCTGAATTTTTTTTCTTAAGTGCGCTTAGAAGCCTACATCGAGATTTACAGAAATTAGTAATAGAGCTTCGTTTGTTGATTTTATAAATCATTTTAAAGATAGGCAACTTTTGAGATTGATTGTACGTCCTTAATTAAAGTAGGCGCAATATCCAGTATTTCTAAAAAATGATTTGGCATCAGTAGTTCGTGAGATATGACCACCTAGTTGCAAGTTCTTGACCTATAAGTGTCAGGGAACCTTTGAAGGATCATAAATTCGAACCCGGATTCAGATAGAAGATTTTTTTTATTTCCTTAGAATAGGTCTAGTTTAATTTCGCTCTAAAATATAATGGAAAGGGTGAATCTACGAAAAAACGATTTTTAGCACAAAAACATTTTAGCACAAAAACGCGCTCTTTCTACTTAAAAGCGTAAAAAACTACCAGATGTTTGGATTATCGTGTAAATCTGAACTGACCTTGTTAGATATTGCGGAAACACAAGGGGTAGATATCATCTAATAGGATTTAATAAATGATCAATCAGGGAAATTCGTTATTACACCTTCCTACCAAAAGTTCGATCATAACAGGAATTTCACCTTGTTTGAATTTCATAGAAGAATAATTAAATTTGAAAGAGGTTTTATTTCAAAACTGGCAGTGGAGAATACGTAAAAGGAGGAAAGTAACTATTATTCCCTGTTAAAGGAAATGGCGGAAATAAAGTAGTTTTGGGGATCTCAGAAAAGGGGTTGTTTGAGCAGTTGAGCACCGATTTACGGCGCTGAACTTCCGGCTGGAGCGAGCATTATTGAGATTAATTATCCCACATCTGCTCGGGCGAAATGGATTTTCGATCGAAAACCAAGGGTAACTTTATCGAGGCAAAGTAGAAATAAAATCTGCTAAACTTTCTAACAGTATTTATAGAAAACATAGGTGATTTATGCATTGAATCTTTTTACCATTAATTCTGTAGCATCAGTCCTTATAAGATTATATAAAAGTTGTTTTTAGAAACATAATCTATCCTCTAATTGTCGTACTTTTGCCCTGTAAGTACAGGCATTATATGGAATGCGTTTTAAAGTATGCAAGGTACTTGTGTTCCTTTACGAGCGCTCTTCAACGTAACGAGACCGTCATAATTATCTATACTACATTCGCGAGATATACCGGCAAAAGGGAAATTAATTGCTCGATGATTTCTGGATACTCTTTTGCAGAGATTCTGATAAAAGATGAAAGTGTATGTTTCTTTAACAATAAAATCGAAGAAGAGAAAATATATAGATTCATCATTACATAAAAATTGTGAATTTGGAATTTTTTTTCCACAATTCCTAACGCTTCCAATAAATCTAAAAGAACCATAAAGCAGATGCTGCATTTCAATTTTTGTGTTATGAAAGTTCGATAGCCATCTGTTAGTGATTTAGGTATTTTGTATTTTAGCCCAGATACCTGCTAAATTGTTTATCTCATTAAAATCAAAGAAAACAGATAGTATAGTGGATGGATGATTCTCCCGAAATGACCATTTTGACTGCAATTAATTTTTTCAGATTATCTTATAGCTAATAATATTCTGTATTTGACCTCCCAATCTCATTCCTCTGGTATGTCATAATTATGTCTTCCTACAATACTAAAGCAGGATAAAAAGAGATCAAATGTTTTGAAATACCAAAATTATAAATAATTTATAAAACAAATATATATTTATTAATCTCATTTGAAATAAATATGTAGTATGGATACGCCTAATAAAATGCGAAATTATGTCATCGAGATTAGCTTTCATTCATCTGGGATAATGAAAACTATTGTACATAATATGCGTAACAGGTGACATAAGCTGTTTACTCATCTCCAGATCGTGACATTTATATCTCTTTCACAGAGCTGACTAATTGTAAGTGCATCATTTTTTATGCATTCTTTTTTACCCAAAAATCACATGCATTAAGTCTTAAGTGGATGCAACAACCAAACCTGTTTTTCTTCTGATACATGTCAATGATATAATGAAAATAAGTCACTGTGTACATTTTCAAGTGAAATTTTTCGAAACTGACTCGTCGGCATGCTTTATATTTACAAATTCTTTGCATTTTGTGTTTTGTGCGAAAAATGTTCACAGCTATGATTCTTCTGATACTCATTCTGCTAGATTCCTATGAACTTCTGGATGCCTGGGATCCAGTGGAATATATAAAAATGGAACATCAGTTTGACCTTAAGATTATTCTTTTGTATCAATTTAAACTAAATACGAGCCAAAGGTTTTTGAGTAAAAAAAAAAAATCATACATGTAGTATATCTTTTTATTTTAAAAGAAAATGCTTCTGGTTCGATAGTGAAACGAATCTTAATGTTGCATCTCACGAACTTAAATAACCTCAATGATGTGCATATAAGGCACATATATAATGCGTCACACACATTCTCATTTTAATGCACAAGTAACAATACACACACCCTGCACTATATGACGATGGTCATCAAATTCGCGGTGCGAAATAATGACCCGCCAAGCTCAACGAGGGAAATTTATACTTGAATTATCAGCGGGAAATCTATTGACTTTCGCACCCACAAGCCTGAATGGCAGTATTCAGCCCGATGGTGTAATAAATACGGACAATTCGTGTGCCACGGTGGCCATTCAAGTGGATGATTTATCAGCGAAGCGCGTGTGGCGGGAAAATGATACAAAATGACGCTGGCAATCACCCCGATCCTGTAACCACCTTGGCATGTATATACTAGCTTATACTGTGTATAGTGTATTGTGTATGAGTGTATGACTGCATGTCGTATGGTATATGGCTTACACTATATGGTGTAAGCCCCCCTGCCTGCCGAATGCATACCGACCCACCGGTGATCACGTTTCAGTGCACAGTGTCATGTTTGAATATATTCTGGTCTCTCCATGTGATTCCGGAAATCGAGGGACTTCAACATCTGGAATTCACTTGTTCTCATTTAGTTAGTAATTAGGATTTTCTTAATGAGAAAGCTCAACAGTGAAATTATAATTTTACAAAATCTTTATTGTGAAGTGAAATTAGACATTTCGATCAAAATGTCTAAGAATTACCATACATAGGTACGTGATTAGCAATCTTTTATCTGATATATATCTCTCGGGGGCGAAATATGTGCTTTTTTAGACGAAATTAGGTGATACGTATTTTTTCGATTTGCAACAAAGTTTTTTTTTTAAAAGTTAAAAGTATTTGAACATTGTGCTTTGTTTCTCTCAAAAAACCCACCTTTAAATATGTTAACATTTTCGGTTGAATTTGAAATAAAATAATAAAGATATCTTGTAAGTTTTATACTTGCTATAAATATCTTTTGTAGCCAAGAGAATTATTTTATCTTAAAATCGAATTTTCTTCTTTTTTGGAAACAAGGACAGATTCGAAAAAATGGTAACTTAAAAGTTTGCACGTTTAAAAAAGTCCTATGAAAAATGTCTCCTGTTCCTTTGCGATATTTTTCATAGTTTACAAGAAAAATTAAAAAATTACATTTTTGAGGAAAAAAATTTACTAAGGAAAGGAACCGTTAACCGAACTGGATAAATAGCTCGGTTAAGGACATATTATTTAAAAAGAACAGAGCAATGGTTGTAAGTAATCATGTGCTTGTTGCTATCACAGCCAAGCTAAAACGGTTAAAGTCAAATGGTAAAAAATAACACATTACTTGGTTGTCAGAACCGAGTTTGACTCTGCAAAATTTGAATGAGTAGTTCTTTGCTCAAATAAAACGATTTTTTTCGATTGAAAGCAAACAAATGCTTTGTGATAAATGTTATCCAAGCTGCACCTAGTAGTTATATTTTCACAAGCAGGTGTCGCAGTAAGGACAGTCGAAGGGACCGACGTCGCGCAGTTAAGAAAGGAGCCATCGCTAACATCGTTGTTAGCGTCATTTCGCTTTGACTCCATTCTTTTTTGGTAGTGATTGGTAGGATTCAGTGGCGCGTCCAAAAATAGTTAAGTGAAATGTGTTGTGTTACAATTCTCTCCCATAATTATTCTAGAGTGCTTACCGACAGCATCCGTACGACAGAACTGTACATTATCAGAATGAGAAAGAGAGCTGAAAAACGACCATAACCTCAAAATAATGCGCATGCATAAAATTTTTATTTAGCACAATAAATCTTGTTTGTTATTATGCCTTAAAAAAGAGTCGATGGACGTCCGTTATGATATTTAATTGTATCTCCGAATTCTTGTTTTTACTGAACTATACCTGATTGACCACACGACAAAAGTATCACATGCCCTTAAATCGAAAAATTATTATTTCTGATCCGAGAAATTTTTGAATAAATAATATGATGTTTGTAGTGCATAATTAATTATTTGTATGCAATAAACATTATTATTATGTAGAGAATTATTTTTAGATTGTTATTATGTCACCGAGTAGGATAGTTAGCGTAGCAGAGACAGTCGGTTGCGACAACCAAGTACATTGGTTACTGGCACCGAGTAGGATAGTTAGCGTAGCAGAGACAGTCGGTTGCGAAAGCCAAGTGCTTTGGTTACTGTAACCGAGTAGGATAGTTAGCGTAGCAGAGACAGTCGGTTGCGATAACCAAGTACATTGGTTACTGGCACCGAGTAGGATAGTTAGCGTAGCAGAGACAGTCGGTTATGACAACCAAGTGCATTGGTTACTGTAACCTAGTAGGTTAGTTAGCGTAGCAGAGACAGTCGGTTGCAACAACCAAGTACATTGGTTACTGGCACCGAGTAGGATGGTTAGCGTAGCAGAGACAGTCGGTTGTGACAACCAAGTGCATTGGTTACTGTAACCTAGTAGGTTAGTTAGCGTAGCAGAGAAACTCGGTTGCGACAGCCATGTACATTGGTTACTGGCACCGAGTAGGATAGTTAGCGTAGCAGAGACAGTCGGTTGTGAGAACCAAGTGCATTGGTTACTGTAACCTAGTAGGTTAGTTAGCGTAGCAGAGAAACTCGGTTGCGACAGCCATGTACATTGGTTACTGGCACCGAGTAGAATAGTTAGCGTAGCAGAGACAGTCGGTTGCGACAACCAAGTACATTGGTTACTGGCACCGAGTAGGATAGTTAGCGTAGCAGAGACAGTCGGTTGCGACAGCCAAGTGCTTTGGTTACTGTAACCGAGTATGTTAGTTAGCGTAGCAGAGACAGTCGGTTGAGACAACCAAGTACATTGGTTACTGGCACCGAGTAGGATAGTTAGCGTAGCAGAGACAGTCGGTTGCGACAGCCAAGTGCTTTGGTTACTGTAACCGAGTAGAATAGTTAGCGTAGCAGAGAGAGTCGGTTGCGACAACCAAGTACATTGGTTACTGGCACCGAGTAGGATAGTTAGCGTAACAGAGACAGTCGGTTGTGACAACCAAGTGCATTGATTACTGTAACCTAGTAGGTTAGTTAGCGTAGCAGAGACACTCGGTTGCGACAACCAAGTACATTGGTTACTGGCACCGAGTAGGATAGTTAGCGTAACAGAGACAGTCGGTTGCAACAACCAAGTACATTGGTTACTGGCACCGAGTAGGATAGTTAGCGTAGCAGAGACAGTTGGTTGCGGCAGCCAAGTGCTTTGGTCACTGTAACCGAGAAGGTTAGTTAGCGTAGCAGAGACACTCGGTTACAACAGCCAAGTGCTTTGGTTACTGTAACCGAGTAGGTTAGTTAGCGTAGCAAAGACACTCGGTTGCGAAAGCCAAGTGCATTGGTCGCGGTAACCGAGCAGGTTAGCTACCGCAACAGAATGAGGTTGGCTAACGTAAAAAAGCAGGTTGCTAATTTTAATCAACAAATTTTAGCCAATACAACTTGTTTAAATTTTACAACGAAGTTTGAAGGTGCTATATTAGCAGTATTAATTGGCTATTTTCAGCAGAATTTTGTTTATTTTCAACAAGTATGTTTTCTCAGTGAAATTATCCGGACCTCGAAAATGGTTTAGCCCTGATAATACTGATTATATACCATTCTGGCATTAGCAGAAGCTTTTTAAAAATATTTGGAAGAATAAAAAAGGTGCAGTTTTCCAGAAAAAATATATTTTTTTCGTGTTTTCAAAATGTGAAGAACATAATAAAGAGCATTATCTCGAAAACCCCACCTTTTGTATTCCTCTAAATATTTTTGAAAAGTTTCTACTAATGCCAGAAAGGCATTTTATCAGTATCATGAGGGCTAAATCATTTTAGGGCCGAGAGAATTGCTTTTTCCTAAAAAATTAATTTTTTGTTTCTTTCTCGTAAAGTATAAAAAATATCGCAAAAAAACTAAAGACCTTTTCCATATAACTATTTTAGACGTGCAAACTTTTATCTTCATATTTTTTTGTATCTGTCATTGATTCCAAGAGAAAGTAAAAAAATTCTATTATAAGGAAAAAGAATTATCCTAGCTACAAAAGTTATTTAGCAAGCTTTAAACTTCCAAGATATCTTAATTATCAAAGTAAGAGTTTAAAAAAAATTGGTAAAAAATTTAAACGTGTTTTTTTAAGGAAATGGATTTGTAATATTTTCAGAAAAACTGCTGCCATTATATTGATTTAAAAAAATATCGTAATTAGATCATAGGTAATAAAGGCTGAAAGAAAAAAATGCATTTTTTTTAAACAAAGCACAAAATTGAAATACACATAATTTTTTAGACAATAGTTTTTTTTGCAAATCGGAAGAATAAGTTCCTAATTTTCTCTAAGACACAACAAGTTTCGTCCTCGAGAGTTTCTGCGATTTTAAGTGTAGGGCCCTGTTTGATTTGGAAGGATAGCAAATGCCAGTCTTAATCATTAGTTTGTTCATAACAATTAAAGGAATGCACAAATTCAATAAATAATGGAGATTTCTATTCTTCGAGATTCAATCTACTTATTTTGTTAGGCAATATCAATCAATAGAACAAAACAAGTGGCTTAAATATAAGAAATTATGTGTTTTTGGCGTTTTTAACTTTAATAGCAAAATAACAAAATCTTTCTTAATAAATTAGCTTTCATATATCTTTTGCAAAGTCAATAAGCTTATATTTAAAAAAAGTAACTTTAAAATAGATTAAGAACCAAAAATCCCAGGGTACTTAAGCTGCTATGAAAGTGCACATATGTTTCACATTATGAGCTACCACACAGTAGGACAAAAAAGTTTTTCGGGACAAATTAATCCTGATCCCATTTGAGCAATTTGAGGAAAAAAAGTTACCTCAATTTTAAAGAGATTTGTAAGAGCTAATTTTAACATTTTTTTCTATTAATTTTTTACTTAATTAAACTTGACCTTAAAAAGAATATTCTATAGGTTATAAGATTGATAAAAATGAGTTTATTCTATATTAAACAATTATCCCGTGTAGAAAATTCCCTATTATTCCCTACTTTAAAGAAGAAACTGGTCGGGTGTTATAAAGGGTAACTTGACTAGAAAATGTTATGCAGGCTCTTGTCAGGGGCTGGTAGGGTTACCTCTGTTTGTTTTCTAGACAATTACAGGGAAGTTTAGAGAGGTCCTAACTTAGAATTTATACAGACACTACTCAAATACGAAAGGTATTTCCCTAAATTTGTCAATATCAAGATAAAAATGGAATTTTTATTAATTTATAATCATAGGAGTCTTTATTTATGAAGTAAATTCAAACCCTGATGAGTAAACAAGCAGTACTGTGTCCATGGCAATGCAGCCAATGTTTGATAGCCTCATATGCTCCAAAATTGTAATGCCTTGTGAGGTTGATGATTATATATATTTTATTATTGGTTATTTTATTATTATATATGGAATCCTGGAATTCATAACCTATAATCAAATTAGGAATTGATAGGGAAATAGAGCAAGGATTTAGAAAGGACCTTACTGTTTAGTCGGGCAAGAGAAAGGCACCCTCGCTCGAATCTGTTCAGAGAGTCTAGGCTAGTGCCTTTTCTACAAAGCGTGACGTTCTTGTCGAGTCCTTTCCAGATTTCCATTTCAGCGCCCCAATAAAGTTATGGCAAAATAACCAGCACCCTACCAAAACTGAGTCGCCATTTCTGCACGAGATAATGGGGGAAAGTGCTACTTGAAGATTAGAAATACTTTGAACATTATTTTTCATTTTTTTCTCAGGATATACATAGCATATCTTGGACATTTGGCGATCTAGAAAATAAACTGAATAATACGTACGTTTTGTTGATATTTGATAAGAATTATAATTTTTTCAGGAAAATTTGATAAGCGAATACAAATTTTTTTCAATTTTCAACCAGCAGATATTGTATTTTTAACCGAAACCATTTTAAATTACTTACGAACATCCTTTCACTCATGATGCTTTACTAATCAACAATAATTGTTTACTTTATGAACATTTTTATCAACAAATGTACAATCTGACTGCTTGCCAATAAAACGATATGACTTTTTCTTACGAAATCGACTGTCAGTGAATCAGAAAAGGTCTTATTTTTTAGGAGACTTCGTCAATTGTCAACCAGCAGATAATAATATAACTAATTTTGAAATTAATTCACAACTTAACTTTTTTTCAACAAATTAATGTAGTTTTTTCACGAAATCGACATATTATTTGCTGTGGACAAATTATTTAATAATTTTGTTGCCGGAGCTAAGTGTTTAGAGCCTCAAGTAGCTAAGATATATACAGTTGTTTATAAATTTAACAATTATTTGGACTTTTTGAGAATAAAACTTAAATATTGTTTTTATATATAAATCCTGAATGAAAATTTGCAAGATAGTCTTCTAGTATGTTCATTCATTAATTTGTAATATAAAAATATAATAAAACTTTTTCTAAATGTTTTAACTCTCTGGATATTATAATAACTTTAGAAAAATGGTATAAAAATTGAACCACCGCATCGTAGAACGGGATATAGAATATTTCTTTAGGAGTGAGGGGTTCCTAGTCGCTTGGGTTTGAGTGACATTCGGTGTGCCGGTGCAAATTCAATCACATTTTTTCGATGCAATTAGGTGAAATTTTCGGGAATGTTTAACTCTTTAAGACCCACTGAAAAGTTTAGTTCCCAAAAACGCGTTCAAAACTCATAATTCAGATCTTAAAGAGTTAATATGTTAATGTTAATATGTTAATGTTAATGTTTGAATCTTTTTTGCAACGCCGACTAAAAAATTTCTGGCGCGAAATTCATATATCTTTTATTCTCATAATGTAAATAATGTTGAGCATACTCTTTTAAAAAAACTGGATATATTTTTCTACTAAAAAAGGTCTCTGCATACAATTGTACTATAAATTGTAACAGTTATTTGAAAATCAAGTGTTGAAGAAATAAATCATGGAAGTTGCAATATAGGTTATAGAAGATTTTATGGAGAATTGAATAAAGATCAAATGATAGAACGGTGATAATGGTGTGAGTGGCAGTAACGCAAACTCTAATTCATACGACCTGCCCTCTTTCATTTCACAACCACGACCCCTGCGATGCGAGTTCACCCGACGGACACGTCCGCTAATTGTATGAATTATGTATGTGCTCTCTTGCTCGCACGCGCCGTGAAACGATGTGCTGGTACATGAACGTTCATTACATGCTCATGTTATTTATTCATCTAATAACAGTGCAAAGATGAGAAAGAGGGGGATTTTTAAAGCTCGTTACAACTTTTGAAGAAGTAGCTGAGTGATTCGCAGACATAAATTAAAGTCTTTGTTGCGTTCGAACAAATTGATGCTGTAAGATACAAAAGTACTTGTCTTGAGTTATAATAAAAAATTGATAATGCAACAAAAAAGTAGAACAAATTAAAGATTAGCTTCTGCATGCTAAAAGGACAAAATCGGTTACTTGCTAAATGATTATTGAAACAAGAAGAAAATGCAAATTGAGTTTAAGATGCATGCCATTAACTACCGCACTACGCATTCTTGAATGATTTTTCAACAATAAAAGTGGGAAGCTAATTGGTGCCAGGTGATGGGCAATAAAGTAGTTCACCGTTTTTATTGACCATCATAAATTTTAAATCTCCGCGCTTCGAAGAAATCGTTAACGCAACGGGAAATCACACCAGAACGAGGTATGACTTCTGATATGCGTTGCAAGGTTCGATACGTGAGAATGATTGAAGCCACAGAGAATACTTAATGGTGAGAGTTTCTGCAGTTCTTGACCATTTTCTTCAAAAGGCGTTCTTTACATGCCATTGCATTACAATTTTTTCTGCCAATTACTAAAATTAGGAAAAATTACAAAATACGGGAATGGGGTCAAAGTATGCTTTTTATTTCTGCTTACAATTTTAGTATCACAGTAAATACCAGTCGATGAATTTTGATCCAGATTTTTGTTTTTTTATACATTTTTATTTGATCATGAAATTGTAGAAATTGTCGAATGTCAGTTGCTGTATCACATCCAAGCCATGCCGTCTACATACAATAAAACCTGAGCGTTCGAAGAAATTTCCTACAATTTTTTTATCGAAACATGATTAAGTTTCGATAAGAAATTTAACTACGTATATCTGAAGAAACACATTTTTAAGATAGTAAAAAATTATTTCCAAGGACTTAGAAATGTACAGCCTAATATGGGAAATTCAGAATTTTTCCCAACTTGAAACTCAAATTGATCTGCAATTTTGTCTTTTTTAGATGAAAATTAAGTTTTTTAACTGAAAATTTAATTATTCTAGTTATAGATTCATCATTTCATTTAATAATGCATGTCTTTAGTGGAAAAATCCAACTATTTTCGGTTGAAAGTTCATTCTTCTTGGTTGAAAAGGCTACTATTATATTTATGATTAATACTTCATATATTTTGGATAAAAATGCTAAAATCTGGCTGAATATTGAATTATTTTGTTCAAATTTTAACAACAATTAAAAAAATTCTTTTTTTGGCTGAAGATTTGTTGTGTTAGTTTTTAATTTATGGTTATGGCTGAAAATGTAAATATTCTATTTTTGTTTGAAAATTTATCTTTCTAGTTATAAACTCAACATTAAACTATTTTGATGAAAATTATTCTTTTTCTTTGGTGAAAAATGAACTTTTTTAAGTAAAAATTTAAAAATTCTATTTTCACTCAAAAATGTTTAATTTTTAATTAATTTTTTTGTTGAGAATCCAACTATTTGTGTAAAAATTCATTTTTCTCTTCATTCAAAAATTCAACTATTTGATTATATATTTATCTGCTTTGATTGAAAATCCAAATAGTAGGTTAAAATTGTATCCTTTTAGTTGAATATTCATGTCTTTTTCAGAATAGGGTAAAGGAGGGCAGCGCCAACCAGTTAACAGTCAATGATTTTTTTAAAGTTAATGAGATGTTGAATTGATCCACTTTTTCTCATTTCGAGTTCTGCATTATTTTATATCATATTTCTATAAGTATTAATCACATGGAAAAAAACAATAATTTGGTAATTTAATTATTTCTGACAAGCTGTATTTCATCGGCTTTGCCCCTCACCTGAAGGCAAAGGCGACTGCAGCTTTTTGTGAAAATAAAAACATTTAAAGGTCAGAAAATGTGATGGTTTTCTTCTGTGGTATTTTATGTACTTGAAAAATTACCTTTGAAGATATTTAACAAGAAGAATAAGTTATTTTGAATAAAAATAGAGATAGCTGTAATATAGCCTCTTATTCGTTGACATTCTACTAGAAACGGACTGTACGCAATGATTCTACCGTACCAATAAAAGAAACCTGCATACCGACCGGATTGATAATAATAATATTTAATAGTTTCTTCCATGTAGCCCACAAGATAAGTGGTTGTTCTACATTGCCGATCATTTATCGACGAAACTTGTGACGTCGTGTATCACCTAAGCACTCGTTAATATTATTTTTGTCGGGCCTGCCTCCCTGGCAAGGCCTCACTTATTTATGAGATTTAATATATTTTTGACTTGAATTACGTCTGATTAATATGATTAAATTTTGTGACATTGTTTTATCTGTCAAGTTATGAAGTTTTTATACTGTAAGTATTGTCATTAAAGTTGAAAACTTTATATTTCTGCCATCGAAACTTCCATTTTTTCGTGGGAAAAACTGTATTCTGTATAATTTTTCTTTTGCAACGTCAATTTTTAAGATTTAAGTAAGTAACACTATCTCTCTGATAAAATAGATTTATTTGATGCAAAGTAGAACTAAAATTGTCAAATAATAGCCATGCTATAAGGAAAATCACCTTTGACCCACTGGCTGGCGCTGCCCCCCCCCCCCTTACCCTACGTCTTTTTGGTAGAAAATTTATCTTCTTTAAAAATTTAACTAATTGATTGAAGGTTGAATTTCTTTGTTATAAATTAATTTTTTTGGTTCAAGATTGTATATTTTAGTTGAACATTCATCTCTTTAGTCGAAAAATCCACTTGCTTTTGGTAGAAAATTAATTCTTTTCGGTTGAAAATTCTATTATTTCACAGCTGGTTTGTTCAAAATTCTTTTTTTTTGTTGGCTAAAAATTACATTTCTGAAGTGAAAAATGAACTATTAAACTTTATGTTAAAAATTGATCTTTTTAGTCAATAATTCAAATATTCGGTTTAAAAATTTCCTTTTGCAGTTAAAATTCCAGTATTTGGTGCGAAATTTGTCTTTCTAAATTAAAAATTCCACTATTTACTAAAAATGCAAAATTCATAGTTTTATAATCAAAAATGTTGTTGCTCATATAGGAAGTTTTTAATCTTCAAAAGTTGGAGTTTAAACTCGGTAAATCTATGGAAATACTTTTAGAAAGAACACAAAAATAATTTCCAAGGCCAGGTTCAGTTTTTTTATGTGCATTCATAGATGAACGTTATTTCGTCGCGACATCTATGCTTTATTTTTATTATATATATAATATTTTATTCATTCATGACTAACCTTCGATTTTCAATGAAAAGTAAAACAATTGCCACCCTACTGATATGTGAAGTTGTGCAAAGTTAATATTTTGATCCGTAAAAGAGGATCACTTTGATCTGGATTTCATAATCAGAATGATATGCAACGTTTTCATATCCCTAGAATTACTCGGATGAAATTTCGAAATAAAGATAAATATACATCGTATATAGAATGGCAATAATTTTGTATAATTCGAAATGGAAAAAAGTGGACAAAGTACAATCGCGTTAATGAACATTCATGGGAGAAGGAAAACATTTATTGGTGTGGAGCGATACCAACACAAACGCAGAAATATCTACCTGTCTACCCGGACAGTCACCAAGTTCATGAGCGAAGGTACGACTGGCTGTGCCCTGTAATCGTGAATCGCGCACAGTAATAATTATTGCCTTTGCCCTGTCATCAGTGGCGACATCTATGCACTGCGTACCATCAACAGCGCCACCATTCTTGCAGCAAAGGGACGTAAAAGTAATTCGCACACGAATTCACCAAGGGAAATGCAGCGTGGAAATGCTCATGTTATAAAGGCGATATCCCGAGAGTGTGTGAGTTTTAGCACACAGGGAGGTAGAAAAGTGGCCTCATCAGTGTCTCATTGTGCCCTCGTTTTATAATCGGGTCTCGTTACGTTTATTCAATCAGGACAACCCGCCTTACCTCGGGCGAAATGTCACCCAGAAAGAAAAAGAATAGATAATGATAATTGAGACAGAAATGAAAAAAGATGTCTTAGATTCGATAAAAACTATTGCGTTAATATTGAGTAGGATTATAATTATTATGATAGACAAGATTGTTGGAAAATGATATTGACATTATGTATATTAATTTGGCCTAAAAATTATGAGCCGACCAGTTTGCAAAAGGTATATTTAATGGGCAGACAACTAGCTTATGTAAAAGAGGTGAGAACAGGTTGCGGCGATTAGTATGCAATGGGAGTTTGCATCGATCACGTTCGATAATCCGTGTAGTTAAACCTATAATTTTATATAAGTTTGACGGTGATAAGAGATAAGAATATTATGTAAAAATATGGCCACTTTAATGGTTTCACGCCCTCCCTCTTGTTAGAGAATTTTTTGATTCAAACTTCCGTTCTAGATTGCATCTTTTCCTTAATCAATTCTAAAAAAAATTAATACTAAAATTGTTGTTATTAATGTGTTTCTTTGTATGAGATTTAGCGTCCAATAATTAAAAGAACTGTGTTTTCTAATCAGACGTTTCGACTCATGTCGGAGTCCTCCTCTGTGATTTATTTCTTAGCAATTATGTAAGAAAATCCTCGCATCAATATTGAACTAATAAGATTCATTGCCGAACGTTACAGATAAATTTAATTTAATTTTTCGTTTTTTTTTTAGTCGAAATGTCTGGTTAAAAACATAGTTTTTTTATTATTGGACCCTGAAGCCCATACTGAGAAAAATTAACATAAAAATATTTACTTTCGGAATAAAAATATGCGATTTTAATTTTTTCGGTTTTTGGTGTTTTGAGTGGAAAACAGTTAATGACAGTAAAAACAAATTATGTTATTTTTTTGCAATTTCTCGTGAGGTACGCATTAAAGCACCCGCGTCCAATGCAATGAATAACGATGCGCCATTATAAAGCATAAATTGCAATTCGCAGAGGCAGGGCCTTCGGGGTGGTGAACCGTTTGCCGTCATTATAACGCGATTTAGTCGGCGCTTTAGCAGCTGGTAATAGAGTCGCGAACGACCCGACATCTTTACATCTACGGAATTTCCATAAAGGACCGCCGAAATTTCAGATTTTAATATTTTCCCGCTCTTGTTCGAGAAACCTGATGAGTTACTAGACTATCTCTAAACTGATCTGATCATCTGCTATATTTTACTCTCACACAAGTATCCTTTTATACGCGGTGTTTGTTAAGATGATGGATTTTTTATTTAGTATTTGCATTAAATATTTTAAAACCTGAAAATCAGGAAAAAGTCAGGGAATTTTATTCATCATGGAAAGTTAGGGGAAAAACAGGGATTTTGAAAAAAATCTATCGAAAGTCAGGAAATTTCTGTAAAAGAAACTTCAAAAAACTTTCACTGATAATAATGAATACGCTTTTAAATTTTAATTTGAAATCGCTTTATCCTGTTTATGAAACATTCGATGTTAAGAATGTTACAAGATTAATACTTTGATTTGTGAACATTAATAATCAGAAAAAATGAAAAATAAGTCAAGTATTGCGGCCACCCTGATATAATATGTTTTCAGCAATTTATATGTTGTCTTGTATTTCTATTCCTTTTCATTAATTGCTTGCATCCGGGATTTATATTTTCGGTTGAAAATTATATTATTTAAATAAAAACAAAAAAATGTTGTTAAAACTTCCTACTTTTTGTGATTGCTTCTGAACACACTTTACAAAAAGGAAAGAAATAATCCGTTTATAAAAGATCCTATTTAAAAAATTGTACTAGATAAAAATAATGATTTTTAAATATTAATGGTTAGGGAAGATAAAAAATTGGTGAGAGAAAAGTCAGGGAATTTTAAAAATGATTTTTTTCCGCCACCCTACTGTAACTTGTTTATACTTTTTGTTACAGCTTTTATCATTGCATTAATTTTTCTTAAAGTTTTTACAATTTTTTATTGTAATTTCACAGAAAAGGAAAGCATTGATTTAAGTCCACAAATGGACATTTTTAAGGTATAATATAAAGAAGACTAGTCCAGCTGGAAACTAATAGGAATTAAAGTAAGATTATATTTCGACTCAAATTAAACGCGAATAAAAATTACCTTTTTAAACTTAAGTTTTTTGTTCTCATTATCTTTTTTACCATTTTTCCTACATTCTGTAGCGTAGTGTTTTGTAAAACAAGGGCGCGTGTGAAAACTTTGCACTCACTCTAAAAAACTCTTAAAAAGTGGAGGAATTTCCAAAACTACGTGTAAATCTAAAATCCTCTGTAATTCAAAGCTTTTCAATTGAAAATTAGTAGCGGTATCATTTTATGTAGTACTATTCGAGATAATATGTTTCTGGGTCCTAATGTAATACCGGAAAGTAGCCCTAAAATAATGCTTTGTTTTTACAGTAAAAAATGTTATTAACATGACAAAGAAATGTCGGGATCTTGCATGTTTTTCGAGAAACTCTATAACGACGAGTTCCTTATTTTTTCAGATAACTATCTCCAACTTACTCGTAAAATCCTTTTTTAGTTACTTTTGCATAACTGCTTTCATTATTTATTCTTTTTAGCCAGTTTCTTCGGAGAAACAATGAGGGGTGCCGGCTAATGAGAGATTGCCTGAAGCCAACTTTCGATAAATCGATAGTATTACTTCCAGCATCATTGGTGCGGCATGCATCCGAGAACATGAATTTATTCAGTACGCTCATTGGAAGATTTGATCGGTAGGAAAGTGAATGGAGTTTTTACCCTCGACGGTTATCCGCATCTGGCTTATTTACTCGTCATTGTAACGATCACGAATTAAAAATTTGCCACTGAACCGACAAGAGTTAATGAGATTTGCCGCTTTATTTTGAAAAATCTTTCCACTGATCAGGCACGTTCTCATGTCGCACAGAAAGTCGGTTATCGCGCTTCGCGCTCGATAATGTTTTTAACTCGCAAAATCTTCGCAAACGAATTTCTTATTATTAACATCTCTAAGACGTTTGAAACTAGTTTCAATTGACTCCGGGGTGAATAATAAGGTCAATATATAAAAATTTATTGACCTAAGCTACTCAAGCATAAGGAAAAATTAAATAAACTATAACTATGTAAATTCTACTGCACCAAAAAAACGAACGCCCATAAAAACAAAAATGCTTACTGGCGAATCAATAGACTATCTTAAGACCAGTTCGAATTTACAAAATATATTAGGACATTTTTTAAGCTTGTTTTTAATTCAGGATGGTTGGTTCTTTGCTCAGAAGCCATTTCCTTTTCGGGGTAGGCTATAATTTTTGTAATTTCTTGATATGTTGTTTGGTGTGTCAAAAATTATATCTTAAGACCAGTTCGTATTTTTACAATCTATTAGAACTAATAGGACTTAACATTTGTGTAAGGGTAGCCAGAAGTCCTTAGTGATGGTTTAGGCCAATTGATATTTGTGTATTGACCTACTTATTCAACCTAAAGTCTGTGGAATCTAGTTTCTCTAGTTTAAACCCAATACCTGCTTATTATGACGATAATATGAAAAGGTTCATACAGAATCTTGTTCCATATGTATGATAATATCTCAAATCAACAAAAAACATGCAATCCTCTTCCAAAAATTTATTTCTATTTTGCCCCGTAATTTAGTCTTCTTTCAATGCGATTCGGGGGACTTTTTAGTATGAGAAATGAAACATACATACAAGAGAGAAAAAAGTTTTTCTTTTCGATTTTCCCTGAAGAGCGGTCCATAAATCTGACGATATGAAGAGACGTTTGCATTTGCAGAAAGTCGTTGAATCTTTAATTATTCTCGTCGTCGAGGTATTTCGCGTCGCAAAAAACTGATCGTATCACAGCAATAAATCAAGAAGCAATAGCTGGCAATAAATCGAGTGCGTTACATCCGTATGAATGCTTCTATGTGCTTTTCATACATGTTCGCAATGGTATGTGGGTTTCTCGAAATCAGCGATTCCCTGGGATCTCTGTGGGTGCACTAGCTTTGGCTAATTACTCTAGACATTAATCGAGAGGCATGTCAAACCACGACCGGTGGGTACGAACCCCTGCTTCTCTGACAATGCTTCTCCCATCCCGAAACGATAACTCAGCGATAATAGCAGGCCGCCTGCCCGAGAGAGATTTAATTGTTGGGTTGCGTTGCCCGTCATAAGAGGCACGGTACTCTTCGCAGGACTAAAACGGAATAGCGAAGCATTCAGGGGTTGCTGAAACAAAACCAATGGAGGAAGGGTTGAAGAAAATATTATTGTTTTTAAATCTTACGCATTTCAAACTGAAAAATTACTTAAAGTCGAAGTTTGGGTTTAAAAATAGATGCATGAAAAAGGGCGCCATACGAAATTAAAAGGAATCTCTTTGAACAATGATTACTCCAAAGAAAGCACTTTCTTAAGTAGAAGAATACGATTAAATTTATAAAAATTAAAGCTGTTATACTGTATTTAAAATAGTATAACTTTTACCCGTGTGGAAAATGCCCAGCTTAGCCTTTTTTTATTAGTGGCCCTCCCGAGGCCCTATAAAGGCAGCCCACTGTGGGAATGCCCAGCTGGGCCCTCGCTGGGGTTTATGTATTTGCCCCTTCATTTTTATTACGAAAAATTCCAAGTCCGATCACCAAACTAGAAGAAAAGATCATTATTTTTTCTATCTTAATTTGAGATGTTGAACGTAGAAACATTTTTATTATTCAGCTTTATTACATTTCTAAAAATATGTCAAAAAATTTACAGATTAAATTGTTATAAAATGTTCGACACAAAAAACGTTCATTATTGTTTTTTGCACGTGAAAAACATACAAAATTTCCAAGGCTGGGATATTTATGCGATTTCATATAGCTCAGAAGAATTAGAGTGATTAGTATACGGACTGATCCCCTGTGATCACTGATCAGGTATTACGCGTAGCGGAGTAGCGGATTGCGGTCAACTGTTTCATAACCTATAAAAATTGATAGGTGTCAGATAAGAGTGGCAGTCTGAGGTGTCAGTGGTGTTTATTAATGTGAATAAATAGAAAAACACAACGTAAGACATGGATGAGAAGAATTTGAATAAAATTAGGTGCGAAAAATATCGATTTGTCCAAAAAGGCTTAAAAGAGCTGACTACGTCAGACGAAGAATGGTATGAAAGCTTGGAAGGTAAGTTTGAAATTTTTTCCATCGAATCATATCAGTAATAATATTGAAGTTTTTTCATACTACCCTATAATGTGAGGCAGAATTTTCGATTCTCATGCACGTATTTGTATCAAAACTGAACAATTGTTTATGAGAAACATAACCCTCAATTTACCATATTCATTAGAAAAATAATACATGGTTATTGTCAATAAAATGTTATTTTCATGAGATGCTTTTTTGCAATCATGGAATTGATTCCTACCCTTCTGTAGATAATCTTGGTATTTCCTGGAGTTTGATATTTAATTTTTAGTCTATCATGATGAGATCGCTTTTATAAACTGCAGTTGTCACTGAAAATTTATAATTAAAAGTAATTATTTGAAAATATTTGCAGAAGAGAATGAAGAGTCTGATTTTTCTATGGACCTGGCACCGATTCCGGTATCTTCTGCTCCTGTGGAAGGTACTGACAATGAAACCCGGGAAGAGACCGGCTTCGATGAAGAATATGATCAAGAGCCGAGAGAATTTGATGTAGTTTACAATGCCGATATCATGGATGCTATTCTGGCTGACGAAGATTCAAGTGACGAAAAAGAAAGAGGCGGAGGTGAAGGAGAAGTGCCGGAAGTTGTATGCCGGATTTTGTATGACCGCTCATCGCTTACAATTAAACTATGCTTTCAAAATTCTCAAAATCCTTTTCCAGGGCAGTAAAGGGGGCAACAACTGTAGGGCTTATGTAGGCCCTACAGGGGGCTAAGCTGGGCACTACAAAGGGCCGCTTCATTGGCCCTTCGGGGGCAGCCCACGTGGGGCCTTCGAAGGTGAGCATGTCGAAACTATGTTGGCCCTTCGTAGTTTTCCAACATAGGGCCAACGTAGTAAAGGGGCAAATCACGTGGGCCCTCGAGAGGGCCAGCTTAACATTTCCACACGGGTAGGTTCAATCGACATGGTTAATAAGACTCTTATTTTATCGGTATTCTGACTTTCATAAGAACATCAGACTCACTATCAGGTATAATTAAGGTATCCTTTTCGGGATGGTCAATATGCACATATTGTTTTCACTTATTTCGAACATCCATCAAGGAGCAGATAAGCCATTACGTATGGTCCAATGCTTGATTTTTGCGCGTCAATCATGCGCCTGAAAATTTAAAGGGTATCGCTAATTGGCTCCAATTAGCATAACGGACTTGTAGACCGCGTGGTGCCAAAGTGCTATCTGTTAAAAAAAGAGAAAGTTTTTACCCATTTTCCCCGTGTAAAGTGAGTGCGATCCAGTCGAATGTCTGAGAAAGTCATATCGACCATCCGAGATTTCCAAACCGACCCTTCACAATGATCGGGTCAGCTAGTTTGAGATGACCGAGACAACGGTCGGAGACAATCGAATCGACTTTCTGAGATTGTCGAATTGGACCTCTTGTGTTTACCTTCTAGTGATAGTCGCTTTAGCCATATTCAAGAGCTGTCCTATAGTTGACCCTGCAATATCATCTGTCTGCACATTTATATGGCCAAACAGACCTTCCATTTTTCTCCGTGTAAGATATAAGAAGTTTTCTAATTAAAATTTGACAGTCCGGGGTATTTACACAATCACAAGGATTTTTAACAACGAATGTGAAAATTTTGCATTCTGAAGATGTACAAAATTGATGTTTTATAAAAACCGTTTCTCTTTGCGTGAGCAATCTAAATTGCTGCATTAGTAAGATAGTTAAAAAATTATATATTGCGATTAAATAAAGTCCGACACCGATCGCTTCTCAATTTATAGAAATACAAATGGAATTTTATTCAAATATCAGGTTTAAAAAGATTTTCATTTGTCACAAAAGGAGGCTTATACTTTATTTAACACACCTTTTTCTTTTGGTGGAGAAATTTTTCGCTGGTGCAAAAATTCTAGAGATTTTTAGAAATTCTCTTGACAAAAGGAAACTTAAATTTAGGTTAATTAATTTTCTATGAAATAATACATAAACACTAATCACCAGACAAATAAATTTCTTTTGTTATTTTAACTAAAATTTTAATTCTTTGTTTTCACATGTTACAGCTCTCATAATATATTAGGGTTGAAATTGATAATTTTTCTATGTAAGATTGAATTAAGCATTCTTATAATAAAAATAAACTACTTGCATGATTTGTTTCTGATATTCGTATAATTAATTTTTCTGTTCCAAAACTATTAGGAGAAATAAAAGGGATTAAAAGTATTTTAAGTAAGGAGAAAGAAAAATGTTCTATTAGATTCCTCTCTGATTCGCAAGTCGAGTCGTCAACCCTTTTCTTTCTCACTCTTCAATCTCCCGCCTCTTTGATTACTACGCTTCGCATGATGATTGATTTCGGCCGATAGTTACGTAGTAATCGTTATTAATTATCAATAATTGTGGTAAAATGGGGTTATGATTGATTGATACTCACGAAGTTCCTGACCTGCCTCATTTCCATATCTATTTTAGTAATAAATTATGGTGTGATCATCAAAACAATAACAATATTTTAAACACTCGTGATTTATTTATATATTTACTTATAAATAAATAAATCATTCGTAACATTCCGGGTAATTTAAAAAAAATTTCCTATATATTTTACTATTACTGTTCTATTAATTCCAAAGTTAATTAATTAATTTCACTGGAAAATCTAGCCAATAAAATTGCTAGGTATGTCGAGTTCATTGCTTAGCACAGGAATACAAAAAAATACAAATACAAGTAGAAATGACTGATTTTCTAGCATGTGAGGTCCAACTAGACAGGGATCATCGTTCTCTCGGATCTAGACGTTCGAACCGGAGATGGACCGGTCGTGATAATGCCGCGAGGCCGGTAACTGCAGTAATTGTCTATGATTAGAGGAGTCATAATTACCGGCCGCGTATAACGTTAAAAGGTCCATTCATTCTCTTCTGCATTTCCCTTTTCCTCTCCATCCCTGATTCACTCCTCTTTCAAACACATCCGATCCTCCGGCTTCTCCTATCCATCATGAATTTCCCTTCGAGCAATCCGATTCTTGTACCCTTGACTTGCCTTAGAACATAGCAAAACTTATATATATCTACGTCGGATCTAAACTTCGTGGAATGTTTGGAGATCGAAAATAGTAATTAAAACACAACCTGGAGGATCAAATTGATATCAGAAGTTTTTGTATCAGGTGAGGTGGCGTTTAAATTTGTGGCGATTTTGTACAGAAAGAAGTATTTAGCAATAAAAATGGGAGGCTCTTAAAAATATGAGATTAAGATTGATTTCTTTAAGCAAATGAAGGAATTGTATACTTAAAGTGGAAATATTCGAATTTAAAATATTTCAATATTAAACAATTCTAGAAGCTAATATTTAAATATAGGAATGTTTTATGGGATTCTGGGGAATAAGATGGCTTGGTAGACTAATAGCATATCCGGTTATCCTGCACTGGTGCACTGCGATCTGCACCGAAGCAGGTTGGAGTGAAAAGGAAGAAGTAAGAAGGAGCGATCGGAGTACTCTTGGAGTACACCAGTGCAGGATAAACGATTGCGCTATAAGGCACTGAATAACAAAGATATGTAAGCCAGCTGACCAAGGTTTGGATCTCCGGTTTAGGATAAAATTGCTTATCATAACATACTTTACTAAATTTTTTGTCAATTAGAGTCTTTCAATCCAATTTGCTTACTGTTTAGAGAATTTAAAAAATTAAAAAGATGCTTCAAAATATGTAGTGATTAGTCAAATAATAAAAATTTATATTATCTACGCATCAAGGGAGCTATTAAAGCCCATTTAAAAATCTTAAATACCCATGGTAAAAAACTTGTTAAGAAATACGTTCAGACATGCGAGTTTGACAGAATGTAGTAGTGACTAGAACGTGTTATCATGTAATCTTCGGAATAATGTTTCATGAAGAAAACGAGCCAGAATCGACAATTTGACTAACATTATACTTCCATTACACCAAAAATATTATATTTTTACTGACAATAAAGTAGAATGCAATACATAATTTTAAACCTCTTAATTACCAGAAGCCTATTTTTCTTTTGTCTACAGTGTTGTTTACAGTCTGGGATACTTTTTCGATATTTCTTCTATTGTTTTCCCACGTGCATATATTCTCAATGTGGACGTATGGCGAGAACAATTAAAAGCTACTTTAATAACACCCCTGAAAGAAACCGCCTATTATATGGCCTGCATAGACAGCCGTTTCGACCCAAAGGGCTAACCCTTTATCTCTGCCAAACGCATTCTGAAATATTTCGAGTGACGAGGGTGCCTCTGTCGTATATCTCCGGCAGTATTTTGACACACGAATCTTCAACGAAATTACACAGTGTGTAAATGAATCTTTACCATCTTACTTTTACAGCAATGGTCGTAAATCCAATAAAAAAATAATCCAAATATTTTAAATCAGACTCTATAAATCTCGATGTAGATGTATTTCAACTATTTATTAACTGTATGCCAATAGGCCTCATAATTACAGATCTTCAAGTATCAAATAAGCCTTACATTTGAATGTTTTTATGAATAAATATTTTTTTCCATTGTTAAATTCCTTTTGTTAGAAGAAAATTTTATCGTTTGCGTCTGACTAAATACACTTTGTTCCACTGATTGAGTTAATGTCTGAAGTACTTACTACTGCGACTAAAAAATAATTAAGCATACAAAATTCTCTTTAGCAAAATGCCGTCGTTGCAAGATCCGGTTCTCAAAAAAATGTAACCATTTGTTTCTTTAACTTAAGTTGAACAAGTTCAAGCAAGTATTAAGAACTGAGGAAAACTCTATTAATAAAGGCAAAATTATGGAATTTTAATCATTTAGTATAAAACAATAAATTTTTTTCTTATTTTAAGTGTAATTCTGTTATATAGGTAGACTTTTTAAGTTTATTTTTTAAAGATTAATGAAGTCTCACGACAAAGCGAATAATCGTCATGAGAAGAAATGCAAAAATAATGATTTTATCAAATTAATTCTTCAACCGAGCCATCTAATTGTCTCGTGGAATGTTTCTGGTGTTCAATGAGAATTAACTTTTTCCGACTTTTTTCTAATAAATCTATAGATCTATCAAGCTCTAAAAACGATCGAAAAAACATTATTATTTTTTGCTTTTTTAAATATGTAGAATTTTGAGAACATTTTTTCTTGCTCTCATGAATCCTTTTTTGTTTTGCACTTGCATAGTTCTTCCGTAACTAGCGTCAAATATTATGACACTCAATATTAAATTTGAGTTAGGACAGACTTTTTCTCATTCTTCAAAAAAGTGATTTATTCGGACAAATAAAAAAATTTCGAATTTTTAAAATTTGTAATTTAAGTATTATTTGTCAAGTATAGCATACAATTATATTTATGAAAATTCAATGCTGATCCCCAGAGCTAATTATCCCTTAAATAATAAAAAAAATAATTTTCAATCGAAACTTTTACAGAAGCCGTAGCCTATACTAAAAATACACGTTAAAGTCTCTCGTCACTTTTAGCCCCGCAAATTGAATATGCTAAAAAATAATTAAGCCCACGGCAAAATAAATAATCATCACGAAAAAAAGTAAAAAGCTTAGTCTCTTTAACTTTTTCTTCATGAAACTTGCTCGATATTGGCGGTATCACTTTGTAGCCAATACCCTGCATGGGCTGTAGCAATCGAAGCATCTTGGAGGCAATAAAGTCGAATAGAGTCATAACGAGAGGCTCAAAAAGTGGTCGCCTGAGACCCTTATATTTATATCGATATTGGTGTAGAGTGTAGAGCACTTAGAAGTGAATCGAGTTAGGAGAGTGCATTGCATGCATACATCGAAGACATCGAGCAATTTTCTCGATAATTAGACGCGATAGGTCGAGGAACGTGCTTGGCCTCCCCGATGCCGAAGAATAGCGGTGCCTGCAAGATACCGAGGGAACGGTAATACCTCTTGGACGAGCAAAAAGAAATTCGACCGGCAGATATATTTATAAATATAACGCGATAAGTCCAGAGGGCGCTGCCATTGTCGATGGTCAGTTGATAAGACAAGCTGGGTATACACCAATCCAATGGTGGGAGGCAGGTGGTATGTTCTTGATTCTCTCTTTAAGATATCATCGATCTCACAGCTGCTGTTTCGCTACTCTTTCAAATGGCAGCTTCCTCTCTAATCTATTTTAATATCGCCTTAAAACGCTATTGTTTTGTTTTTCTTAAGTTATTATACGGATTAATTTATTTTCTGATGATTTTTTTTTAAATTGGGACTGTAGATTTACTAGTCTTATCTAAACTTTGGTGCGATTAGAAAAGGACTGACCATTTTAAAGTTGAGATAAGCAAAATCACAAGTTTTATCTTATGCGCGTGCGATAGGCTACATACCTTCACACGCATTCAGTTGCTCGGCGTGATATTTACGCGTCTTAAATGGGCTTGTGTGTCTACATTTTATGGATATCTCTTTGTATGAATTTATCCGAATAATACCAAGTAATTAATTTTTTTTAGTTTGGGAATAGTTAAGAATTTAATTTCACAAAAATTACCACGTGTGTAAAATATTTTTTCAGAAATCTCATGAATACATATAACCATTGGTGTGAATTTGCTGCATCTCAGTTGTAACAATAAAAATGTCCAGAATTCCAGTGCTTAGGCAGAAGAAGACCCTAGGTTTTCTACTCCCATCCTGAAGCTAAAATATTAGGAATTTATGAAAAAAGATTCTTTGGAAATAGCTTTCTTTGGAATATTTTACGTCAAAATTTTACACGTAGAAATTGACGCACTTAAAATGTCGCAGATCAAAACAAATTTTTTATTTATTTTTAGTTCTAACCCCTTTTCTCCCCAAAGTTGAAAATTAATAACAAATAAGGTTGTACTCGCGCATGAATATTAAAGATAAAGATGATAAAGAATTAAAATTTTTATTTTATTTCAAAGCCAAAAGTTTAACAAAATTGGTCTCTCTCTTTTTTTAATGTCATATATCTACGTCTGCCCATTTGTTTTTAAAAACAGTTTTTTAAGGAACATACTTCATACATATAATACTTTTACTGTGCTCAAAAGTTCGATTATTGGTCAACCCAAAAAAAACCAAAGTATCGGAGAAAGTGTTTTGGAGCAACTAGATTTAAATTCAGTCAGTAAAAATATAATTTTTTGTAAACTTTTCAAATAAAAAAAATGTTTTTAAAATGTCAAAAAATCAGATATTAAATATTTTCTTATAACCAATTTTATTGAAAATAAAATAATAGTATAATAAAATTGGTGAGAATTTTATTCACTGTGGGTATCAAGAAAAAAGATATTGTTTTATAAAAATAATTAATTATGTTTCTAGATTAATTGAAAATTCCATATTTGTACCTGCCTAATAAGAAATCTTTTTATTTTAAATCTTGATCATTCCTAAATAATTATGAAATAAAAGTTGCAAAGAAGGTACACTGTAAAATATTTTAACTTACTCTGGAAATAAAAAATTAACTTTTATGAGTAATATCATGAACAAAATATGATCCTTTCACATATTTATTTGCTACTTAAAGTAAATAAAAATTGATCGAAATTGTTCCAATTTCAGTTTCCATAACATTATTAAAAAAACTTTTCTTTTTGCTTAATCAAATTCAAGTTTATTTAGAAAGGATGAATCAAAATGGCATTATTGACGTGCACATTCCAATCTAGCTACTCCAAAATATTTTTGAAATATGAATCATATTTTTGAAAGCTTCAATTTCTTCTTGAGCCTTTTTTGTCGATATATCGCGTTGTCAGGCTAATAATAATTAATCAAATAAAAAAAAAGCAAAATAATATCAAAATAGAAATTTATATATTTTTGACACATTTCCAAAGATAAAGCAAATCCTCCGATTCCTATCAAAATTGTGTGCAAGAGAAATTTGAGGTTTTCTGAAAAGCTTCAATTCCTTTCATAAATATTTTTTTACGTATTACACGTCGTTTGGCGTAAAATTGGAATTATGGAGTTTTGCATGATATTTTTGATGGATTAAACCAAAATCGTCAGTTAAGGAAACTTGCATAACGAACTCGTTCATTCTTTTAGGACCAAAAAAAGTTTCCCAACGCCCGATTTGATTTGTTCATTTTTTATAGGGAGTCTCATAAACCTGAAGATCCGTTGAAAAATTAAATGGTTGAATTTTGAACAAATCGAATGCTTCTCTATATCATAAATGATGAAAATGCAAAAATTTTTGATTCTTTGTGAATTTCATGTTCAAATGACTAAATTTCATACATGAGTAAAAGCCGTGATATATTCTGCTTAAAATATGCATAAAAAGTACTGTAGTCGACAAAAAGCACATAATCAGAATTACGAGCCTTTCTTCGGAGCATATGCGAGACGAAATTTTGAAAAAAGGACAAAAGGAGGGACCAAGAGGGCCATTATGAATATATTGGTCGGTCGAACAAGCGGCCGATTTTATCTTCGGAATTTCGAGGCCTGTCTGAAGACGCGTGGGAGGATGATACTTCTTCCCTCTTCCTCCTTTGTTTTTGCTTTTTTAGAGTCTTTTTTCAACTCTTTAAATCTTTTATCCTCCCTTCCTAATTCTCTTTTCTACCCTTATTCTTTTTTAAATATCTCATTTTATTTCAATATTTTAGTATATGCATCATTTTATGAGAATTTCCTATATATTTCTTTCTTTATTCCACCGTAAATCCATTTCGCCCGTAGCGCCGATACACTGCCCGGGGCAAAATCCTAATACTCGGCAATCCTCTCTGCATGCTCTGTCACGCAAAATAGAGTTCTATGCGAGGTTGGAGAGAGCTTTTCAGTCCTCGTTTTTCCTCGAAAACGCTCAAAAATTGTGAATTCGGAAATAAGTAGGCTTCCGCGAGCATTATTGAGGATTTCGCGATATCCTAAAACTCCCTCTGTGCTCTATCAAACCGAGTTTGCCCGATAAGTTTAGAGTACTGAGCGAGCACGTAGCGAGATTTCAAACAAATATTCAATGTTTCACATGTGATCGCTAAAGTGTCTTTAATGCTCGCGGAAGCCTACTTATCTCCGAATTCGCAATTTTTGAGCGTTTTCGAGGGAAAACGAGGACTGAGAAGCTCTCTCCTACCTCGCGTAGAACTCTATTTTTCGTGACAGAGCATGCAGGGAGAAGTTGCCGAGTATTAGGATTTTGCCCCGGGTGAGGTACCACTGACGTCACAAAGGTTTCGTCGTCAGTGTTGAGCCCGGGGCCTCACTTGCACAAATGTTGGTACGCTTCACTTGAGTACCTTAACAAGAACAGAGACTTCTGAGAGAGTCAGTATTGTTTGTATTCTCCATTAGAAGTACTGCCATAGACAAAAATAGATAATTGTTCAGTTTCAAGTTACTATGTCAAAAATAGGCATTTCTCAGAGAAGCAAAGAAATGAAGAAATGTGCATAATTAATTTTTCAAACCGGAAATTTTCTTTATCTTAAAGTGCAGATTTACTTATTGTTTTTAATGCAATTTATGACATTTGTTAATAACAATGTGAAAATAGGATATAAAAACCTTTCAAGAGAGAATTATAATCATAATCATAACGTGGTAACAAGATGAGAATTGAAAGCAAACTGAATGTTAAATCAAAAAGCATGAAAGAGGGAGCTCTTCTTAATATTTTGACACCAAAATCATGTCGATACACCTTACCGACTGCGAGTAAAGCCACCCACGCTTTAACTTGACAGACTGTATTTTTCTAGTATTGAATTTCTATGTTTAATCGTTTATTTATGTAACCTTCACGTATGACAGATCATGTGACTTTTACAATAAATGGTCATTTATCAATATCATCATTGGATACTCCTGATCAGTATCGCCCACTTCAAGGCTCACCTTTAATTACAACATTTTCATAATGGCATCTTTACTCATAAAATATACTTTCAGCGTAAGTTCTTATATGATGGACCGAGATGGCAACTTTATTATTATATAAATCACGAATATCATCGTGGTGATCGACACTTGCTTCCCATAAATTTCAAAGGTTTTCATAAAGATTAACAATCATCGTATATAATAGATCGAAATCAGAAGACAATTAAGTATCATTTTATTTTAATATTCATATATTTTATGCCGATTTTACTTTTTAAAATAATATTCCTATCAATGTTTTAATTTACAATTATTAATTGTTATGAAAAATCTGAGTTTGGTATCAGCATAAAAAGTATCTTCTGCTATAAATTAAAAGATTCTGTCGATAGGCAGTGGAAGATTTTTCACACGAAGAAAAGATGCCAGCACCAACGAAAATAAAAATGTGATCAGATAGCGGTTCAGAGGGTTGTTTAGTATGCAGCGATGCATTCATATCAATCGGGCCATGCATATGCAAAACCAGGAGTGCACATATGCGCGAAAAACGCCGATGCATAAATTTATGCTCGTAGGCAATGTCTTGCACCGTGCAATTGTTAATTACTACCTTCGTTCGCGTCGGTATTCTAGTTCTTTTAAAAGCTCGTGCTAAATTTACTATCAAATCTTAGCTATACTAATTTAAGAATTATTAAAAATAAGATTTTTCTACAATTAATAATAATAAGCTTTGAAGATCCTATGTTTCGGCTCACTCTTCGCGGATTTTTTGTATGCCTCGCCACTTTTTTTGTCATGACATTGTTTCAGTTTATTAGTAGCTATACTTCAGTTTGATATCTTACAAAATTTTATTGAACTAGAATGTTTTCCTCTTACATTGAAATACTTCATCGTTTATTTTCAAATTATCAATTAATTCACTTCAGATCAAAATAAATAAATTATAAAAAACCGTAATACACATTTTAAAAATTAATCATTTTAGCAACTTAGTTTCAAAATACTAACTTCAGATTGGTTTATTTATTAATCAGAATTTGAAATTTGTAACGTTTCAACTTTGAGTTCATTAATTTTCAAAAATATCAGAACAATTTTACTATAAATCTGTTTCAATTTCATGTTCAAGGTCTTGATAGTCAGTTTTAAATTAAAAAATTTTAGAAATTCACTTAAGATTAAGAATTTCACACAAATAAACTTAGATTTAAATATTCGAATTTGCTGGGTTTTACTTTGAAACATACAAAACAGTCTGCTCATTTAAAGTCTTCGAAACGGTAGAATATCAAAATGAAAGACTTGATGCACAATTTTTCGTTTAAAAGACTTGAAGTTACACAATTTTAAATTGAATCCTATCAGTATGATTTCAACACAATGAAAAATCATGATAAACATTTTTTTAAATTCTAGTCTTAAAAATTAGTAAATTTTAGAACAGTATTTAAATAATTAATTGTTTTTTTTTAATTTTCCAAAATATTCAGAATTTAAAACTCAAATTAAAAAATAATCATTTCAAATTGAAAGGCTTAAATTGTGCAATTTGAAACATCAGAATCGCATACAGCCATCTTGTTTTGAATTATTATTTTAAATTTTACTGTTTCATTAATATCTTAAAAATGTCCGACTTTTGGTTTAAAGATTTAAAAAAAACATTTTAAATTGATAAATATTTGATTCCAAATCTCTTCAATTTTAAATAGTTAAATTTTAGATTTTTGAATTTTCATGGTTATGGCTATATTTTAAATGTTTCCATTGCATAGTAAGTTTTAATTCTGCATTCCATTTGAAATTGTTGAAAAGTATAATTTACAATTTGAACATTTATCATTTTTTAAATATTTCAATTCCCTTAAAATAATATAAATTTTAAATGGTAAGAGAATGAACAAGTTTAAATATCACAATTTTTGTGGACTACAATTGTTTGAAGCTTTAAATTAAGTTCGGATTCATTTAATTTGTGACGTTCTATAGTAATTTTATGTATGTTTCCTATTTCAAATTATATTTCTTTTTATGCAATAACAATTTAAAATTCTAGAACTTTAGAATCTTTAACTAAATTATATCAATCAAGTCTTTAATTTCAAGTTGTCTCATATTAATCGCTTCGAAATGAAATTTATTTAAATTCAAAATTTTTGTAATCCTAATTATTCTATTTTGAATGCTTTTAATTAGAAATAATATAATTTCAATTCCTTTGAATTTTAAATGATACAATTTTCAACATTCTAATCCAAAAATATTTAATTTTCAACGTTTTGTAATTGTTACGATTTTCGCAATTCGAGTTAGAAGTGATACAATCTCAACTCCTTTGATTTCAAAAACTTATTTCCATTTCAAGTGCTATTAGTAAGAAATGATACAGTTTTAATTCCTTTTTCAAATTCTATCAATTATAAATTGTTACTCATCGTGTCAAAAAAAATTTTACTTAATATTTAATAATTTGATTCATAATAATAATAAATTATTACTTTAAATTGTTTAACTTTGAAAGTTCAAAATTGTAAAAATTTGTAATTTTACCGAATTATAGACGATGATTTCAATGTTTACTCTTTATAATCTACTACAAAGCGACATAAATTGAATCCATATATGAAGCCTCTAACCCGTGTTAAATGCAGGGATATCTCAATTTTTAATTCTTTTACAGAAAGGTATGTGGAAACACGAAGAGTCCGATTGGATGGAATATCTTTATCTAATTCTTGGTTTCGTGAAATTCTGAAGGTGGTGCACGCAAACAGGATCAACGACATCCTGCGAAGGTGCTGGACTTAAGTACTTTCACGAAACATCGCGTGCTAACTTTTTTTTTGGCTATTTTACGCTACAATTTATCCCACATTCTTATTCAACTTACAACATTTACCTGATGCAGAAAATACAAAACTTGAGTGGAAAATTAACTGAACATAGATAGTAATACATACAAATAGAAAATACAGATTAAAAATGCAATTTATGCAACGCACATGGAAATTGTAATAGTACTCCAAGTGACAAGACCCCAAACGATTACTATGTTACACCGAAAAAATGAATAAGAGAGATCGGGGCGGATTGGGACACCGAGTTAAGACGAGACAGTTTTCGAAATTATTTGGATTAAATAAATGAAACTTACAATTTTGAGCAGAACAGGGCGCGAACTGGGGCGAAACGGCACATTATTTCTTTGACTGCAATAAGAGATTCCATAAATGCTAAAAGATTGAAAATTCAAAGATCTAATCCTATATATTATGAAATGTGAGTGTAACTTTGTACAATTGTACGTATTTTATATTAAATTATTTCGTCAGCAGTTGGCAATCTTATTTTCTCATTTTTATTTTTGGTATACAAATTTATGAAACTTTAATTTGTATAAAAATAAAACTTTTAATCAAAAAGTTGAGTGTAACTAAAAACTATAAATTTTCACCTAAAAATAAAATGGTTCAATTTTTATTTTAAAAAATAATTTTCGGCAACCAAAAAAACTAGTTTTCAAAAAAATGGTAAAATCTTTTTAAAAAAGTTTAAGAAAGCAGTTTAAGTTTCAACCATAAAATATGAGTTGTGAATACTTAATTTAATACACAGTAACTCTGATTTCATCAGTCCCGATGTACGCTGTTCAGAGACTAATAGTGATCCTGCCTGTTTACGTTCGGATGGCCTGGAAATAGGATAAAGGAAAAAAAGCAGAAAAGAGGGAAGTTTTTTTAATCAGGGGAAAAATAGGAATATTTTAAAAAAGGGGAAAGATGGGAACAGGGCTTTGCTCTGTTATTATAATTGTTATTTAACCTTATATTTTCCTTCTGTGATGTCAAATTCAACATAACCCCCCCCCCCCCCCCCCCCCCCCCCCCCCCCCCCCCCCCCCCCCCCCCCCCCCCCAACCAATAGTTATTCCACACGCCCGGCACCGTGACGTTGTTTTCGAACAACCTAAGCATTTGTCGGTGAGTAATGTAACAGTAATGTACCAGTAATGTGCCAATATAGAATACGGTTATCATTAGGAGATTTTTCAGTAAGGAGATAGTACTGTAAACATAGCATTTTGAAAGATGTCTTTCTTTTAAAAGAACGAAAGAAAAAAGAGCGATTCTCTTAAAGATATATGATAATTCCTTGAGCTTCGAACAAATACGCAAAATGCATTTAAGAGAGTAAAAGCGTTGTGTATCAGTCTACCCTCATGAATATTCACTAATGACGAACATTGTACACATAGACGTTCTGCATAGTTAAGCAAAGAGAAGCGTTTAAGGGAGAGCTCGGGCGACTTGACTAACGACTCGAGACGCCTAATTGGCGATATTATACGTATAAATATTCCGAAAATGAAAAGCTCCTGGAGAAAGAAGGTAAAGTAGTGTAGAGGAGGGAAAAAGAGGTCGTCACTTTCGCGCCAAAGTTATTTACGACCCTGCCCCTTTAGAGTCTTCCTATGATGCTTTACGCTCAAGCCGTCGCACTGAATTACGAGGTTGATCATTAAGAATTTTTCTAAGTCTTAGCCTACTCGCGAGTACACTACGGATAATTACGTGTGCACTTACCGAAGTGCGTGCAAACTTCCTGATCGCCCTTCGTCTTCTTCACTTGAAACGCAAGAGTTTTTTTTTTACTTGTATGCACTTACCGGCTGAAATTCAAAATAAAATAGGCTTATTAACGATTCTAAAAGGCTACGTATATGATCTGATAATTGTAAAATAATTGTTCGTAGAGTTTTATTGAAAGTAAAAACTGCTTTACCAAAAAATATTTTACAATTTTGTTTTCGAGGGTTACTATAATCTCCTTTGCTGATTATCTGATTATTATAAATAGTCAATTGAATGTAATAAAGATATTCAAGAAGTATTTTTGTGATTTTATTAAAGAAATTTATTTACCTTTCTTAACACCAAAACCTATTATTGGCAATTGATGTGAAAGAATGATCACTACAGTGGCGTAGCTGGGGGGGGGGGCGAATAAGGCCATTTCACGGGCGCAAACGCTTGGGGGTGGCAAAACGATCTTTGAAATGAATACAGATTTGAGAATTTTAGGCGGAAAATTATTTTTGACACACCCGTGTAGGAATCCAATCAGGGATCTGGCTGGGTCCCAGCTGGATAGCCCCGCTTTAAGTCGGGCGCTGGTCGGGGAATCCGGCCGGGATCCGGCTAAAAACGTCACGGTAAACTCGTTGGATCCCGGCTTCAATACCGGCTGGAATCCGTTCGGGTAACCCGGCTAAAAAGCGGTTAAGAAATGTTGCTTCAGGCGATAAATTGAAAACATGTTTTGTCTTTTAAGGCTCATCGTAAATATTACGGGGAACTTTAAAAGTCATATCAAGTGTATCAATTCTGGCAAGAAAATTGGTGTGGAATTTTATTCCCTGATGATAGAATCTCATAGCAATTTGGAAACCACGTGGTGGTTTAAGGTTAGGAAGGTAGAAAGTAAAACCTGTATACACAAGACTATATTTTAATTAAAAATAATCATTATTCGCGCACTAAGTGACGGTTTTAAACTAATTACTGAAATAAGGTTGATTTTAATGGCGAGTCTCAATTTTATTTGTGAACTTCGAAGAGACGACGCGACGTGAGTGCAAGGAGCATCCTCGTTCCAGGTACGAAACTGCAAATTACTGAGTGTCTATGCAGACACCAGACGCAGTAGGAGCTACATATGGCGCTAAATTTGAAAGTGTACAGGCTAAAAATTGTTTAAATATAGAGCAGTTTATAAAAATTGTATCATTTCTGTTGTTGCACATAGCAGAATGTTTTTTTCTTTAATTTAAAAAAGCTCATTTCTGTTTCACTGGTCTAATAAATCTTTAAATTATAATTTTAAAATAATAATTTATCTAGAATCCATACTTATGTCTTTGATAATATCACGGCTCTTAAAAATGTGTAATTTCTACAAAAACATTAACTTGACCAGTGCCCAGCCGGCTCCCGACCATGGGATATAACCAGGGTTGGCCCGAGAAGTTACCGGCCGGCTCCGGACTACGTGATTCGAGATAAATGTAGCCCGACCGGCTCCCGCCCGGTTCATGTCCATCAAACCCAGCCAGGGGTAGCCCAGCCGGGATCCAACAGAAACCTTGCAGCTAAGATTTTTTTCTTGCCCTACGCGAGGAGCGAGCCAAGCCACCTTCTCTTTTATCTGGATCTTTTTATTATCTATAACATCGTAGGTATGAACATAGTTCCTCAGCTCGGTTCAATTTTACAAAGTGGGAACGAAGTACCTTTTAAAAGGTACGATCAGCAAAGCTGTAAAAATAATAAACAATGCATTTAGACATGGCTATTTCAAATCCTAAAAAGTATTTTAAGAAGTAAAGAGAAAGATGATTATGCGTCGAATGACATTTTTCATTTCGTACCCCGAAAAGCGGCCACTTCGTACCCCAAGAGACCGGCACTTCGTACCCCGAATAATCGAACTCGGTGCTCTAAATGACTGTGTAGCATTCACACCTCAAGGGTAATTTTTGTTGCATGTATATCGTGCACTAAAATTGATGTTTCGTTCACACTTAGTTTTTTTTTGTGTATAAACAGAATGAATAGAGTTTAAAAATTGAAGGAGATGAAAGGTCATCTAATGAAAATGTAAGATTAAATAAGCAACTGACAATTGAAAAATTATTGTAATAATATAACAACTTATTCTCTAAAATTTTTACTCTCCTAAAGATGCTATAATAATTTTAATAAAACACATTCTTGCTATTATTACTCCCCTATGGAATTGAAATTAATATCACACAGTAATATAACCATTTTATTTGTTTTATGCATCAATTTTAATTAACCCGGGTTTATTTTTTTATGAATACACTAACTAATAAGCGCAATCGTATACATAATTATAAGATATCTGATATAATAATTATAGTTCCTCTAGCTAGAGTTGTGTCGCCCCTTACTCCGCTTCTGATTGGTGCCGTGAAAGCGGAATCGGATGTTTTGAAATTGGCGCGACTTTCAAGTCAAATTTATGTTCAGACACTGATTGAATAGTAAATAAATATAATAAAAATAAAAATAATGTAACTGTAGCAATAAAGAATGTCTGAAAAGTGAAGAATCTTTGTTTTAAGCACACTTGAAAAAATACTATTCTTTCAGGCTGTTGGATAAATGTTGTAACATCTAATAGATAGTAAGTAGAATAAAAATAATAATAATTGATATTTTATAATTCAACGTTATACAACAAAGTTTCGGGTTCCCGTGTAAAAAATTAAAATAAGACAACACAAGGGGAAAAATTTATAATTTTATTGTTTATGAAGTAAACATAGAAATTGAATTATGAGGTTAGGGGCCACTCAAAAAATACATGGTACATTTTTCAGGAACTTCTGACGCTCCCCCCCCCCCCTGCGTGATACTTTTTCCATTATAGTCTTAACATGGAGAATGATACTTCGGCAGACATCCACCCGCCCCTAAACGTATCACGTATTTTGTGAATGACCCCTTACGGCCTTTTTTAAACATCTCGGATAAGAATATTTCAAATAAAATAAAATTTAATTAAATCCTAGAAAAGACCAAAATAATATTTTTCAAAACAGAGTTGACATCAGCCTCTCAATCAAGAAAAAGATTTTAGTTTTCTTTTATTGTTTAAAATTTCCCACATGTTTTAGTCAAAACGTACCTGCAACCATAAAAACAATAAGGTACATTTCCGACTTTTATGACATTATTTATTGAAAATTCAAATCTTACCGAACAAACAGCTGATTTCGAGTGAGGTATCTAATCATCTTGATTAATACTCTCTATCGATAATTTCTGAAACTCAGTATCTTTTGGGATTTGTCTTCAATAACAATCTTGGCCAGAACTATTACGACACTAAAGAAATTAACACGACACCATTGTTTTTTTTTCATTAAAAAGCTTATTTTTCAACAAATACAGCACGGAAATATATAATGACATATAAACCTCTTCTTAAGAATAAATACTTCAAATATTTCGCGCTTCGCTACGTATTTTTGATTCCGGTTTCGCGTCGGCTTGTGGAGGGGTTAACATGACACAACTCTCCCAAGCGGAACTCTAATAATAATAAGACATATCTAAGATAAGATGTTTGGTATAATAATACTTGATTGAACTTTAGTCATATGAAAAATAATACTTTCGAAATAATAAAAAACTAACATATAAAGGTATAAATATTTGTGATGGGTATGTATTTTTAAAATAAATAGCTCATATATACCTATAGAAGCCAGATGACATGACATGCAGCCATGATAATTAAGAAAAATTGAAATAATCTTTTTAAAATATATAAAAAGCAGGTAAAAATCTTTTAAAATATTGAAAAACTGAGTATTTCAACGATTTATTTATGTATATATTGAGAATTTCAAAATATCTTCTCGTTTTATTGTAAGCTACATAAATATTAAGCAATGTTTCATTTTAAACTTGGAGTTTTTAAGACACATGGCGTATGATGGGAAATTGTCCATATTTTTTATTCATAATTTCTGAATAAGGTCTTTGAAAATTAAAAAATTTAACCAAATTTTCCTTTAATATAAGTACTTTACTGAGGCATTTTCAGAAAATTGTATTAATAAAAGGAAATGTGGAAAATAACTTGGACATAAAAGTGGTCAACTTTTTGACAATCACTTAACTGTAGTACTTAAAACTTCGTATACATAGAAAAAATAATCATATACATGACTTGATATGGAGTTTAGTATTTTTATTTAAAGCTCGAGTCATCGAATAGTTTACACTTATTTCAATTAATAAATTAAGGTTTTGAAATTTTTAACTTTGAATTGTAGAATTTAAATGCATTCAAATATTTTAAGATTTCATATAATTTGAAATACATGAAATAATTATACTAAAATATTCCATTTTCTTAATGGCTTATGGACTATTCTTATTTATAATTCCAGAGAAAGCTACATAATGCTAAGACCGTCGCCATTTTAATTAGATTACATGTACATGAACCCGTGTGGAAAAATTTCGTGGCAGTCTTATGTAGAGAGATCGGCTGGCTAGACCGAATCTAGACCGTCTACTTAAGACGGTCTGACAGGGTGCTGGCCTTGGCCTTCTTAGACAGACTCGATTGCAAAAATTTCAAAGATTCATCGAAGCGGTCTGGCTGGACCCCTCTCAGACGGTCTCGGTTGAAAATAGGAAGTGCTATCGTGACAGTGTATGGTGTAATCCTCAGCAGACAGAAATGATTGGGAAAACCTAAAAGAATATTAAAGTTTGCAGGAAAGTTTTGTGTTGAAGTCAGATTGACACATGTCTAGGTTTGTGTACACACTGTTTTTTTTTATAATTGTTGAGCAATAAAATATCCACTTATATGAGATAAGATTAATTTATTCTTTCTCAAATTGCAACCTAACCTACAAAGGACCAGAGAGGAAAATTTTATATATGTCTTTATATCGTACTGAATCTATTTCTAGTCACATTGTTAATAAAAACGAAAATGGACAATAATGAATTGAGAAAAATGTTATGTTGTGTTAATTGTGGCCTATCCCTCTGCGTCCGTAGGATGGCCATACTTATGACCAATGTCGTGAATTGTCTACTATTTTGTTATCAACACAGCAGTCAAAAAGACCTGCTTTGAAATCACCCAACACATGAAGGAAAGAATCCATGTAATAGTATTTAAAACTTGATAAAAAATCGATATCGATAAATGATTTTGTAGGTTATGTTAATTGTCGCGAACCCCTCGGCGTCCGTAGGACGGCCGTACTTAGGGCTAATATCGTGAATTGCCTGCTATTTTGTGATCATTATTATATAATAGTTGAACTTAAAGTAAACTAAATTAATTTTCAACAAAAAAACGAATAAATGATGAATCTTGAACTGAAATATTTTAATTGAATCCTTGCTTGCCACGCATCTATAGAATAACGTACTTGCCACACCGGGATAAGTTTTTACCCCAGTGACGAAAACTGTCATAAAAAATAAACTACTGAATATTTTAATTTGAAATTTTTTGTAGAGCATATTGAAATTCTGATTAAAAAGGTAGTGTACTATCTGTGAAGTTCTGATACTTTTTTCCTTCCTCTTTTTGTACGGTCCAATCTAGACCATCGCGTGGTAAAAGCGTTACACGTCTGGCCAACGTCTGATCAGCTCGTCTATTCTGGACGAGCTGATCAGCGGCTGGTCAGCGGCGTCTAATCTAGTCCATCTCATGGTTTAGGCGTTACACTTCTGGTAAGCGGCGCTATTAGACCGTCTGTCCAGCGTCTGACTAGACACAAGACGGTCTGGCCAGCGCTTGGCCAGCGCCCCGAAATTTTTCCACACGGGAACCAACATTTATTTTTTCACACAATAATAAATAAATTTATCCAACATTTATTTTTTCACACAATAATAAATAAATTTATCCATCCACCTACACACAAAAATTTACTCAGTTGATTGTAAACTGTTCCTCTAGAAACGTTTTCTTGCTTTTCCTCTAAAATTATGTTGATTGCGGACTTGGCCCGTTTAAGTTTCCCCGTGTCAATTGTTTATTAAAACATTATTTATCATTATTTCATTCAAAAATTATATAAAATATAAAAAAGCTGTGTTTGCGATCGTAAATATACCAACATCTCATATTTCACATAAAATGCAGTTACCAGTTTTCTTATTTTGCACAGCCTATTTTCTGTAATGTCTGGCCGGTTCTACAGTATCTACTTGAAAGGCTGTGTACTTTTCTTTCATAGTTACGTAATTAATGTTTATCAATTAAATTTTATTCTTCAAATTTCAATGAATGTTATTTTCGAACATTCGACAATATCTCATTAGTCCAGTCAACGAGGAACAAATATCGCTCAAAAAAAAAATTCGTAAAAGTAGCATTTTTTCACAGACGCGTTGGCAATGGCTTTATAAAGATATTGTAAAAAGTCCCTAAACATACTTGTACAGCAATGTTCCGAAATTCTGGAAAGTGTTAAACAATAACATGTTTTTTAATATTACTCGAGAACTGTTGATTTTAGGTGGAATATGGTAATGTGAAAAAATATTCATAATTTTATAGTGCACAAAAAAGGTTCTATCTATTTTGGACCTATTATCAACGGCTGCGCTATGAAATTGGATTAGCTGCACAATTCTTTTATTTCTAAACGAATAAAATAAAATCTCAAATATCCTGGAAACAATGTCGGAAATATATCAGGCGATTTGTACTGGAGCAAATGCAGGTTCCTGTTAACAAAAAAAAACGATTAAGTTATTTGCATGACAAACTATCAGTATAAAATGAGCTCAAATTCAGTGTACAATTTGATATGTTTAAGGGGATGCTTTTGAGATGAAACTTCTTGCAAGTGTTCCTCCATTTTCATACAATAATTTTTCCCATTTGTCGGCCAGAATAATAATAGTTAGGGCCTCTTTTAAAGCTTTAAACAAGTAAATTTCAAAATTTAAGCTATGATATCGGAAGCAGCGGTGATTATGAGTCCTGATGGCAGCAATGGGAGCGGGGGTGAGAACGGTTACCTCTTTCGATGATATTGAACCGTTCGAAATTTTTTTGCTCACTTTTCTCGAAAATAGACTTGGTCTTCGGGTGGCCGTGACGTCAAAAAAAAATAATATTAAATATATTAAAATTATAAATATTAGATTATAAAATAAAATTAATGCAAAAATGAATTTTTTATTTTCAAACGCAGTGAATAAGACAATTAACAATAAACATAACATAATTTTGAAATCTCTATAATTCGGATTAATTTGTACTTTATTCCCTAAGCACTAGAAAATTGTGATGGAATTTACTTCACACGTAGAGGTTAAAAACTTTTTATTTTTTTACATTCTCATTTAGGGGTTAAATCTACTATGTCAAGATTCTTTTTGGTAATGTTAACAACATTCTATTGAAGTAGACTGGGAAAATATGGCCGCTCCCGCAAAACACGGTTTTTAATATTGCTTGCGATGAGCATGATAACACCGGGAACGAATTGTCTGCAATTCAAAATCCAAAAGTACAAGTATTAGACTTGCTACAAGTCTGATGGTTCCGGAAAATTAGGGAATGTCAGGCAAAACATGATAGAGTTCGGGCATTTTCGATAAAGTGAAATTATTTGTATTATTATCATTAAAAATCGCAAATATTTAGTTGCAAATTAATCTGTGTTTGTTAAGGATTCAAATTATTTGGTTGAAAATCCTTTTCATTTCGCTGATTTCAACTATTTTTTGAATAAAATTAAAATCCTTGTTGATTAAAATATCATATATCACGTTTTTCATTAAAAAAATCATCTTCTTTGGTTAATAATTCTATTACATAGTTGAAAGTGAAACTACTTTGTTTAAAATTAATTTATTTGGTTGATGACTAATCATTTTAGTTGATGAAAATTTTTTTCAACATTTAATTACTTTCTTGGAAATTAAGATTTCTATTTGACAATTAATTCTTTCAAGTTGAAATTTAAGTCGTAAATATGTGGTTCAGAATTTATCTTCTTAAGATGAAAATTTAAATATTTGGTTAAAAAATCCTGTATTTGATTGAAAATTCGAATTTTCTGGGAGATTATTTAATCTTCTAGGTGACTCATTTATTTTTTTAGTTTAAAATTGCTTTAAAAATTCAAATATTTTATTGAAAGTTTTTTCTAATTTACAATTAATTTCTTTAACTGAAAATGTTACTATTGCATTTTTTTGTCGAAGATTGCTCTTTTTAAATATAAATTTAATCTTTTTTGTTAAAAAATATCCTATTTCGTTAAAAAATTCATTTCATTTAATTAAAAATTCATTTCTTTTCTGAAAATTTAACTATTCTTTTTTTAGATGAAAATCTATATGCTTTAGGTGAAAATTCGTCTTTTTTGTTAAAAGCGTACTCTCAATTGTTGAAAATTGATCTTTTCGGTCACAAATTAATTTTTTTGCTAGAAAATTAAACTATATTGCTGAAAACTTCTTTATTATGTTCTTTTTTTGTGTAAAAATTGATTTTTATAACTGAAAATTTAATTATTTTATGTTTGGTTTAAAATTCATCTTTTTGGTTAAAAATGCATGTAATAATTATAATTTTTTAATACTTAATCATTTTATTTGAAAATTGACTCGATTTTTTCCAATTTTTGTGCAAAAGTCTCCTTATTCTTTGATAGAAGCGTAATCTTTTTCGTTAAAAAATTATTTGTTTTGTGGGAAATTCAAGAGTTCCATTTTTTTAATAACTCATCATTTATCTGGTCGAAAAATAAATTTTCACTTAAAACAATCAACTGTCAATTAGAAATATTAATTTTCAACAAAGTAATTAAATTTTGAAAAAAATGTTTATCTAGTCTAAAATGTTTAAATAGTCATCAACCAAATAAATTAATTTTAAACAAAAGTTTCGCTTTAAACTGTGTAATGGAATTATTAACCAAAGAAGATAATTTTTTAAGGAAAAACGTGATATTTGATATTTTAATCAAAAAGGATTTTAATTTTATTCAAAAAATAGTTGAATTCAGCGAAATAATTGAGAACCTGCATTGCAGTGACGTCACGGCCACCCGAAGACCAAGTCTATTGTCGGGAAAAGTGAGCGAAAAAATTTCGAAGGGTTCAATATCATCGAAAGAGGTGACCGTTCTCGCCCCCGCTCCCATTGCTGCCATTAGGACTCATAATCACCGCTGCTTCCGATATCATAGCTTAAATTTTGAAATTTACTTGTTTAAAGCTTCAAAAGAGGCCTTAAATATTATTATTCTTACCTACAAATTGGAAAATGTATTGTGTGAAAATGGAGGAACACTTGCAAGAAGTTTCATCTCAAAAGCATCCCCTTAAATATATCAAATTGTACACTGAAGTTGAGCTCATTTTATACTGATAGTTTGTCATGCAAATAACTTAGTCGTTTTTTTTTTGTTAACAGGAACCTGCATTGACTCCAGTACAAATCGCCTGATATATTTCCGACGTTTTTTCCAGGATATTAGACATTTTATTTTATTCGTTTAGAAATAAAAGAATTATGCAGCTAATCCAATTTCATAGCGCTGCCGTTGATAATAGGTCCACAATAGATAAAACCTTTTTTGTGCACTATAAAATTATGAACATTTTTTCATATCACCATATTCCACCTAAAATCAACAGTTCTTAGGTAATTTTAAAAAAACATGTTATTGTTTAACACTTTCCAGAATTTCGGAACTTTGCCGTACACGTATGTTTGAGGACTTTTTACAGTATCTTTATTAAGCCATTGCCAACGTATCTGTGAAAAAATGCTACTTTTACGAATTTTTTTCTTAAATCCTTCATTGAGTGGACTTCAATATCAGGAATAGAAACAGCGTAATGCTACAAATGAAGTGTCTGGTAAAAAATGCCTTATCTGCTTAAATTAACGTACTACTTAAAGACTCTTTATTGCTTACCTCTTTTTCATATCTCCTTTGTTTTATGCACAAGTACTCTTTAGTCTCCTCCAAGAAATATTACTCAGAACTATATACAATATAAGTATATATCATTTATTGAAGTCCGCGTTGGAAGCAAAGAGGCGCGCGGTTTCAATTAAGTTTCGTATTACTTAGAATCTTGTAGTCTTTTTGTGAGTTTTTTGTTCATCTCCGTGCAATGGCTTTTTTCATGTAGCTTGCGGATCTGCGCGGTAAGGTCTAGTAAGAGGAAGACGTGATCGATGTCCGTGGGATGCGAGGGCGTTTCTGGTGCGGGAGGTGGTTGAGACAAATGGACGTCGCGCGTCTCCCAACCACGCCCTCCGCGGGAGAAGAGAACCTCTGAGTGCGTACTCTAATGTGCCCGTGCTCAGAGTATTTCCACCCTAGGGGATTCCAGGTTACGGCACTGCTTCGGTCTAGAAAACGATAAGTGCGTGTGCCGCACTTCAAGCGCCTCAAGGGATAAGTGTCTTCAGCATTGGCGTCGACATTCAAAAATGCGACACTAAAATCTGAAAAAAGTGTCTGTACACTCTACATTTTAATTGTTTATAGACTAAAATTCTGCACTATATTTTTAATTTTAATGAATTATTCAAATTAATCATAAATACTGCACAGAAATACCTAACTTTCTAAAAAATGTAATATTAGCGTTATATTGCAAGTGTATATCAATCATTTTAAATAGTTCTGCGCTTTTTTGGTACATGCGCGGTTGAAAACGTCGGATTTTCAACATAAGTTGAAAAACTGTCACATTTCACGTGCAATATCTTCCTTTCAAGAATGACTTATGTCTGTAATCCTAGGTTCTTCATCAGAATTTTCCCATTCCAACATCGTTTAATCCGAATTACACAATAAAACGTGCATCATTAACTTGTAAAATGTTTGAAGTGGGTTAATGCAGAATTGACAAAAAAGGGGTCCATTAGAACTGCTTTAATCCATATTTTGGGTTCATTTAGAAACCATTTACTATTATGGGTTACTTTTCAGCAAGAGAGGTTCCTTTTTGTTGCAGCTCCTTTGAAACCAAAAATTTGTCCCAATAGAAACTCTAGTTTTTTCTGTATGATTACACGGTAAAAAAAATTGAGCTGTGACAGGGATATTATTCCTTATTATAGCCAAACATTTAGCTGAAAACGAACGTAGGAATTTAGAAAGATCCCTGGATCAGCGAAAATGAATATCCTTGACCATTTTCCATATACCAGGGATATCGTATAGTCAAACCCCTAATAAGTATAGCTATAATAGGGATATTAAGAATAGGTGTCTGAAGCAATTGTCGGAAGAGCACCGGTGCATCATGGGAGCAGCAAAATAAAATGGCGACGGTCTAATCGGGAGCAGTGACAGTTGAGATTTAATTTGGACAATTAAACGCTTTTTACCATTTAAAATGTGCGCGAACGTTAATATTAAATGGAGTTTATGATGCAGTAATAATAATTTACATGTGTTTCGATTGTAGGCAATAACTATATTGAAATATCAAGAAACGCGATAAAAACAACAAACTTGACCTCCAAATGCATTACACGGATTTCAGGGAAATTCATTTTCGCGATACCAGACGAAAAATTGGCTACTGTAAGTTAATATATTTCTATAACAACTAAATTTTTTTTCTAATCTGAAGATAATACAATTATACATAATCTGTCGAAAATAATAAACTTTCGAACTTAGCAATTTTGTCCAAATTCCTGATTTACGAGAACAATTTACATAACGTAACTAAATGTGCAACTCTTCTAAATAAACGGTTTACCTAATCCAAGCGTACACTTTCTTTGAGTTTAATATATTCTCGATTCACTCGTTCGCCTCAAGAATTTTTTTTCCGTGTAGCACATTGAAAGTCACAGATTACATCATTCAAAATTATTGATTCGGTCAGTGGACGTTACTGATTGGATCAATTCTTTTTTCTTCTCACCAAATAAATCTTCCTGTTTCAAAATTCATATTTTTGCAAGTCTTTCTTGTTGAATTCAGTTTCTTGTGATTTAAAATTAAAATCTTTTTTATTTGAAATATCAACTATTACATTTTTTATGCATAATAATGAATTAATTCATTAGTGGAAAATTCAATTACTAATTTGCCTTTTTTTGAAAAATCGTATTTTTTGTTCAAAAATAAGTCTCTTTAGTTGAAAAACTCATTTTTTATTAATTAAACTTTTTTAAATTAAAATTAAATCGTTATTTCGAATTCATCTTCTTTTTTTTTGAGAATGTCACTGTTTGATTGAAAGTTAAACTGTCTTTTTAAAAATTGATTCTCTTCGTTAAGGAAACATTTGAAAACTCATCTGTTTAGTTGAAAATGTAACATCGTTTATATTTCAAAATTTAACTAGTTCTTTGGAAGTTGAAATAATTTTTTAAAATATTATTTTTTGTTGGTTAAAGATTTATTATTTCAGTTGAAAATTCATACCTCTTGTTGAAAATTGAGGTATTTTGTTGAAAATTCGTATTTTTTCTAAAAATTCATATTTTTGGTCGAAAATTCATCTTCTTGGTTTAAAATTAGGCACTGTCTACGGTTACAGATTTTTCAGCAACTTTAGCCGTAAACGAGCTAGAAAAGGGGTAAGAGTAAAGAGTTGAGGAAATTTCCGTAACCATATTCAGCACGTAAAAATGCATATTTTTTGGTTGAAATATCAAATATTTATGAGCTATATTGTCTCATTTAAGAAGTCGCTTCTTATTGATTTGTCAGTCATCGAATCTGAATTATTTGATTCAGTCAAAATGGACTTCAAGTTAGTCACGTTTGATTTATTCAAATTTAGAGTACACCAAATCTCTTACAATGCTGGAACAAGGATCATTTTAAAAGAAATAGTGAAACACGAAAGTAGTCAAGCTTTTTGCTTTACTGTGTAATTTGACTTAAATCTTTAACCCCCTTTCTGATGAGAGAAAGTCGCACATTTCTTTTAATAACACAGAAAAAACGAAAGATAAAGTTTACATCGATTTCAGGTGAAAGACTCACCGCAACAAAAATTATCCTTGCCGGATAAACTTTACATGAATCGAAGATAATTTTCGGTTTTTAACCTTGCCTGGATAATCTTTCGTCTTACAATCGCTCCATTTTTATTCGAGATGTAGCGAGGATTGAGACGCCAGCGCTATCTATCGTCGTTTAACTTCATTAAATTGGAGAGAACTGGGGATTCCCATCTGTCAGTTGCTTTTTGCTAAATGGTATTAAGTAAGTTTTAATTCCTCTATAATAGTCTAATTTATTTCGGAGGAAATATATCAGTAAGTACACATTTTTTTCGTGCTTTCTGTTACTAATTATACATGTTTTACCGAAATTTGCTCACTTCCGCGTCACGCAGTAGACGAGATCAGGATATTATTCTCCTAACCTCGGTGAAACTTTTGTCGAAATATTTTTAATTTTTAACCGTTGCACGTCTTACCTGCAACAAATTTTAACTTTTGTTTTTTCTGTGTGGTTTTAAATCTGGTGTCTCGATTTATAGCTCGAATTCACGCATACATTGCCGTTTTCCCATTGCTGCTAAGGACGCCGTAGCAGACGACAGCTTTTATTCTATCGTAGGATAAACTTTCGCCAAATAGCATGTAAATTTTAACAGCGGGAAATTTTGCATGCAACATAATTTAACTTTAGTTTTCCCTGTGAACTTTGTTCCATTTTTTCCAAGATATTTTATTTGTTAGATCCATCACTTTTTTTTAAATACCACACACAAAGAAATGGAAATGATCTAGGAAAAGCGAGTTATCAATATTTGTTGAAAAATTTCACGGAAAGGCACAGGTAACTACTATAGTAATTATGCTATCGCTTCCGTCGCTAAAAGCTTAGCGCTATTAAATCCAAGCAAGAAAAGTATTTACGTCGGTTATGGCTCTGCATTATCGACTTTTTTCCCCTTCGCGAAGCGATAAAATGCGTACTGGTCGTTTTTCTAAACTTTGCTATTTCTTTAATTGAGTCAATTATGTTTTTGTTTATAGATGTTCTTATTTCTGACATATAGGGATATGTAGATACAATCTTGATAGTGTTATTTTAAAATTCAATGGAAAGGTTTTCGTAAAGGTGACAGAAAAATTGGCAAGATTTACCGTGTGAAAAAGGCAAGCAAAAAAGAATAGAACGACAGTTGTAGATCAAGGTGGACAGATAATAGGACCATACCTGAACATGGGGTGGACACTCATTACTCAAGCCAAACAAATTGACGCGGACGTAAGAATTGCCTAGGGCGCTCGTTTAGTTCTTCCAACATCATGGACCTGAGCCGCCTTTAAATGATTATAACGATGAGCCCCAGGCTTCCTTTTCAAGGTGCGATGCCGAAAAATGGCTTCGGGAGATAAGCCACTGGCATCATTAAGCAAAGAATACTTTCAAGTCCAAAAAAGGGAAGGAAATCATCAAAATATGCGCGCCTGTGACTGTAAAAACAATACTTCTTTTCAAATGAATTGTAAAGTTATGTTTCTTTCATTTCAATATTTCAAATTAAATAAATTTTAAAATGTACCACTTTTGCACAACAGAAACTTAAAACTTAATTAACTTTCAAAAGATTTATTTCTGTTATTTGGAATCTTCAAAATCTGGTGCTTGTATAATTTCAAAAATCAGTATTAATTATGGTGTGCAATTGGATATTGGAAATGTTGAATTTCAACATTTAATAATAATAATAATAATCACCCTCAAAATTCTTCTTCTATTATGTGAGTGTGATAGTTTATTAGTTAGAGCCTGTTTGACATCTTATAAAATTCTCTTCAAGATGAAGTTGTTCATCTTACATGGAAATGCTTGATCTTTGACTTTTCAAGCTAATTTAGCACGTTAAATGAAAAAATTGAATTTTTAAACATCGTGATGCAAAATTTGAAAATTATTATTTTTAAACGACTTAGCTTCAAGATTCTAATCTGACAATGCTTCCATTTTTTAACAAAGCTTGAAATTATTTCATTTTTAACGCTTCAAAAGTTTGAAATCATTAATTTTTCACGTCTCTAATTAGAAAGCATATAATTTTCAAAGTTTTTCGGATTAATTAAGCATTAGAGGTTAATAAAATTTTTAAAAATTTCAATTTTGAACGGTGAAAATTACAATGATTTTTTTGACAGAAATCGGATTTCTTAGTAAAAAAATGTACCCTATCACTTAGACTGACACTTAATATCATATGATATGATACTTGTTATGATAATAAATTTATCACCTTCAAAATTTTTATGAGTTAAATTTAAAATTATAGTTTTGGATACTCAATTCTTAAGAAGTTTAATTTTTGAGGCCTTGAAAATAATGTTTTTTTTTTTGCTTCAAAAATTGAAAATTTTCATATTGCAAGAAATGATAAGCCAGTTTGAAAAATAATCATTTGTTTTTAAATTTTCTGAATTTCTTGGTATCAATTTTAAAAGTGCAAAATTTTCTTGTTTTTTAGATTCTTTGAAATCGTAAAAAGTACATTTTAATTTTAATGTTAGTTCTTGAGACTTCATATTTGCAAAGTTTTCAGTTTTATGCGCACAAAATAAATTATAGACAGTTTAAAATTAAGAAAATAATTTCTCAAATTTAACCCTTAAAAATGAAAAGATTTTAAATCCCGGCATTCGAAATTGAATTATTTTTTATTTGAAAATATTGCCAAATATTAAAAATTTAAGGTTCGACTAGTACTACTTTATAACTTTACATTCTTTCCTTTTAATTTCTAATTGTCAAAGTAATGCCGTAACATTTTCCGATTTTTAGTTGAAGATAGTCAAAAATAAATGACTTAAAATTGCAAAATATTTGATTGGAAAATTTCTGGATAAAAGTTACAATTCTAATGTAGATGAAAATACCAAATTAAATGTTAAAAATTAAACAATTTGAAACTTAAGGTTGTTATGGCAGACTCAATCGAAGACATGCAAAGCATTTTGAGAAAACTGAATGAAATTATGAAGAAAATGGGCCTCAAAAATAAGGTAAATAAGACAAAAATTATGATATTTCAAGAAAAGGGAGAGAAAACAATATGCAACATTATCCTAAATGATGAAAAAATAGAACAAGTTGATGAGTAAATATATCCTGGCAGTCTATTCAGTAATGACGGAAATATAGATGCAGGACGGGGAGGCGTATAAATGAGGGTAAGAAATGTATTAGTAGAGCGGGGCCCATTGTCAGAAACTTCTGATAAAAAATGTAAAGTTTGCAATTTCAAATTCTTTTAAATATTTAGAAATTATACAAATTCCATTCCTTTTTATTACATACAAAACATTTCCCTTTTTTAACAATTTTACCAAATCTAAAAATGCTTTATTTGGAAAGTTATCAATTCAAAATAGGTCAATATCTTTTCATTCAATTTTTTTCGGATTCGAGATTAATAATTATTGCCATAAACCTCTTTAAAACTTAATATTACTGATTTTGTTTAACAAGAGATTTAAAAATTAATTAAATTTTTAAGTTTCAGAAATAAAAATCCAGATTCGTGAACCATTTATTACAGCTAGATTCAAATAATATTAAACTACATATCTGAAATCAAAAGTTTTGGAATAGAAGCATTAAAAATTGAAAAATTGAAAATAATATTTAAAAAAAAAACTTTTCCATATATTTATTGTTGAAAACAAAAAATGTAATATTAGATAGAATACTTTTTATTGGTTTGATGATGAATGAGTATACAAAAGAAAGTGTTAATACAAATATGACTAATGTTCTTTTAATACAAGGCTCGTATCGTTTATTGAATGAACTTTGGGTGTTTATCTCCCGCGGAGATCAGTGATGTATCATTCTTCGCAACGTGACTCCAATGTCGAAAATAAGTAATGACATCTGAATGACTGGACAATGTTAAACACCTGCACTCGATGCGTTATCGCGCGAATCCCGCTGTTTACGGATGGCTTGGTCCTACATCGTTATTCCTCTTCGATGATAGTCAATGCTCATCTCATATCTGAACAAGATGGGTGGTCTCTCAGTGGACGTGCTTATGACATGTTGTTGCTGTAAACGATTCGACGTGACTCCACGCATAAACCGTCCAGAAGCGACAATTCATTCACACATGTTGTGCTATCACACTGGAAATTCAGTTTCACACTCTGCATTAAATTCCATCATCCTAACTCTCACTTAAGAATATCAGAATTACTCGAGGGGTTAACCAGAGTTGTAATCTCCTGTACACTCTGCAATGTGATCCCACGTAATCTTGTGTAATTCCTTGTAATCTTTTGTAATTCCATGTAACCCTACGGCATTAGCTAAACTGTGAATCTCGTGTTGGAAAGAGTCCAGATATCGTTGTTTATTCACTGCGTTTAGATTATAATGTCGAGCGAGAGGTTTTATGCCGCGGATGATTATGTGTATTCGGTCGATAGGGTGGAATATTTGTAAAACGGAGGGTTTACTCATTATGTCAAAATTAAAATGGCAATACATAATTCTATATTTGTACCGACTGTACTATACGGTAGCGAGACATGGACTTATCAAGAAAAAGATAAGAGTAAAATTAACGCAATTGACATGAGATTCATGCGCATAATATGCGGGAAAACCCTAATGGACAAAGTAACTAACGAGATAATTCTAAAAGAATGTGGTGCAGAAGAGACGCTAGTAGACACATGGGAAAGAATTCGTTTAAGATGGTTCGGACACGTTGAGAGAATGCCAAACGAACGACTAACGAAACAAGTGTATCAAGGTAAAGTAAATGTCAGCGTGCCCAGAGGTAGACCGCGGAAAGAATGGTTAGAATGTGTGAATGAGACCCTAGTTAGAAGAGACATAAGAAGTCACAGAAACACTAGAGCCTGCATGAAAAAATGCATGGACATAAAAGAAGCTAGAGAAGTATGCTAGGACAGGAAAGTATGGCGGCAAATACTTAATAAAAAGAGTGTGAGTAGAGTGAGTGACGCCTGAAACAAAGACCTTGGCTACTAATGGACCCAAGTGGGGAATCTTACATAACGACTTCGTAAGGTTCTTCGCTTGGGGTGATTGCTAGAGAGATTGATCAGCGACCTGGGTTGGAGCAGTGTTGCGGAACGAACGTGTTATTTACTTAAATAGCACGAGAATTCTGGATCAATCTGAAAAATCTCTATCTCTTCCACACACTACTCCTTTCTCTTACCGAGCGAGTCACGCCTACCCCGAAAGGGAAATGGCTTAATGGTGTAATAAAAAAACATCCTACTCCTATCAGATCACTTCATTGCATTACAAATATGCGTCCGTGACTGATAATATTATACCGGGAAAGTTCCAGTATATAATATTTACAAATTTTTAAAAAAATTTTAACTCAATAACAGAAATGTCTTCGACAAATTGGGCTGTAATCATATTGAGCCTCAGACAAAAATGAGCATCCTATGTAACCTATATACAATCCCTTTTAGCCATGTAATCCTGTGTAATACAATATAAAATCGTGTAATCCCACATGTAATCTGGTGTAATCCCATGTAATTTTGTGTAATTTCTTGTGATATACTTTGGTATATTACTAGATACCATTATTTTAACTTTTTATATCTCTATTAAAAACGAGATTAAGCGTTTCTTAGCACTATAATATGCATCCTTATTCGTTATATCGATCTCTATACCAGTTTCACTAAATTATTATTCCATTTGTTAGAAGTTTCCTCCACCTTTGTTCGAATATTTTACTTTTTAATCTTATTCTTTACTGTGTAATTATCAAATTATTGGGATAGTTT
>NC_046662.1:90769619-90782752 GCF_010883055.1 Belonocnema kinseyi
CTATCCCATCCACACACTACTCCTTTCCCCTGCCGAGTGAGTCACGCCTACCCCGAAAGGGAAATGGCTTAATGGTGTAATAATAATAATAATAATAAAATACAAACCTAATAGTTTGTTCAATCGAGAAAGTACAGAACTCACGGTAGTGGTCGCACCAAAAACACATCTCAGAAAAACTAGTTACTGTATTATTTTTAGAATTAAAATAATATTACAAATGATGCCGCTTCAAATAAAAAACTTATTTTATATAAAATATTTTTAATACTTATAGGCAAAACATTTATTTTTACAATGATTTTCACAATTGAATTATTACTTACTGTCCCTTCTTACCAGTTTTTCAACAATTATAATAAATAATGACTTACTTTTTGGTGCATAATATTCTCTAAGACTCTACTATTTCTAATTTTGAAAGTAAATTTTTCTATGTGGCTGAAATCATTAAACTCCTTTTTAAAAGAGAAATATTTTCTTAAACAAGTAAGTATCTTAGAATATTATTGACTTATTTTTGAAACTGGACACAGTATAGATTTGTAGGAAATGCTTTTCCAAAAATATAAGTAATGAATTATTAAAATTCAACCATTTAAAAAAAATTGGAAAGTAGAAATTCAACCTACCAAAGAAATGGTTCAAATAATTATTTTTCCACAGTCTCACATTTTGTCAAACAAATTGTTTTTTTTCACAGAACATGACTGATATCATTTCGATTCTTAAAATCATAGAAATTTTTTTTGAAATGCCTAATTTTTGGCAGGACAACAAAGTGTAGAAAAAATTATAAATATCAATTACGTCGGCACACAAAAAAGTGGTCGGTTGCAGAGACAAGACCTATAATTTCTTATGTATTTTGGTGTGCTGAATGAAAATCCTGGTTCGGAATTAAGTTACACAACGTCAATTTTTTTGATTCTCAAAAAACCACCCGCGAAAATAGAAAGTTCGCATGAAATATGGGAAAACTCAATGTCTATATTTAGAGGCAATTGGAGTAGGAAAATAGACTGCATGGGCTCACAGTACCTGCCCGGTAAGAAGAGTTAAATTCAGAAAAATTAAAAATTTGTATTCCGATGAATACGCGATTTTTCCTCCTTCTAAAAATCCCCCAACGGGAACAGAAATTATTAAATCTTTTTATAACTTTTAAATTCGAAAAATATTCAAATTTATGTTTATTTATATTTTAATGATTTATTTAAACGTCTTAAAAAATGAAACAAAGAAATCTATGCAAATGTGCGAATTTAAATAACTTTATCTCTAGAGATGCAGAGTTGAATTGGTGAGAATTAAAATTTTAGAATCTACATTCCACATGAAGGAATTAAAACAACTTATTACACATATTTTGTCAACATATTAGAAGGAATTAAATAAAATCAAAATATGACCACTTCTGAGAAATAAAAAATATCTCCGTGAGGTGCGCTACGGGTACAATTATAGAAGGAATTAAATATATTGAAAACACGTTCTCTTTGGGAGAATATAAAACTGTGCGGCGGTCGCTATGGAAACAGAAGTGAATAAGTTTACAAGGTATCTTATTCTTATTGTGGCATTTTAGATAGATGGAAAAATCACGCATTCAAAACAATAGAATAATCTTTACTTTTGTGCTGAAATCTGAAAGTATTAATTTTTCTCTTTTCTACGCTTATTACCGGATCCGCAAAGAAAAAACGAAAGATAAAGTTTACATCGATTCCAGGTGAAAGATTCACCGCAACAAAAATTAACCTTGCCGGATAAACTTTACATGAATCGAAGATAATTTTCGATATTTAACCTTGCCTGTTTAATCTTTCGCCTTACGATTGCTCCATTTTTATTCGAGATGTACGGAGGATTGCGACATCAGCGCTATGCATGGCCGTTTAACTTAATTAAATTGGAGAGAACCGGGGATTCCCATCTGTCAGTTGCTTTTTGCGCTTTTTGCTAAATGGTATTAAGTAAGTTTTAATTCCTCCATAATAGTTTAATTTATTTTGGAGGAAATATATCAGTAAGAACGAATTTTTATCGTGTTTTCTGTTACTGATTCTACATGTTTTACCGAAATTTGCTCACTTCCGCGTCACGCAGTAGACGACATCAGAATATTATTCTCCTAACCACGCTGAAACTTTTGCCGAAATATTTTTAGTTTTTAACCGTTGCACGTCTTACCTGCAACAAATTTTAACTTTTATTTTTTTGTGTTGTTTTAAATCTGGTGCAACATAATTGAACTTTAGTTTTTTCTGTGCGAGAATCACTCTTAAAACCGGAAAATACTAAAGAATTCGCTGAAAAACAGTTTGTAAATAGACTGAATGTTTTAAAATTACTGATTATAAATTGAGGATGAGAAACGTCCCTTACCTCAGTATTTCATTGCAAAATTCAATTAATTTCAATAGAGTTCCAGAAAAACTGTACACAATATTTTGAAATCCAAAAATATTTTCATTTGTATGTATTTTTATTCCTTCTTTTTTTTCTAACGTACTCTTTTAATCTTCAAACGATCTATGTAAAGGATTTCTTTCTTGTGTCTTTAGCTTTGTTTCCCTTACTTTTAAAAGGTTCGGAAAATTCCGATAAATTTAAGATACTAAACTAAAGTAACTGAAATTTGTAAAATAATGAAGTAACGGAAAGAAGTGCGCAGTTGCATGCGCACACCTCGCTTTTTGAGCGCGTTCGGCCAGCAAACGAAGCATGGAAGTTCTGTATCGGTGGTTAGTGGCGATATTTTGTCATGTTTGTTACGCAAGGGGGGCACTTTAATCATGTACATCATTTTTTGGAACATCATAAGCGAAATAAACCTGGCGAGTATAAAACCAACCTAGCTAATAATTTTGGTTAAAGTCAGGGAATTTTATGGGTTTTGGAAAAGTCAGGGATTTAAAGAATAAAGTTCGTCTAAAATTCACAGAAAGTCTCTAACTTTAATCTTTTAAGTATACTAAATTTGAAACTTTCGATTTTAATTTGAAATTATGTTATTTAGTTTACAAAAGATTCTAGGTTAAAAATGTTTCAATCTTAACATTTTAATCTTTGAATATTAATATGGTCAGGGAAAATGAATAATTGATCAGTGGGAAAATAGAGAAAAATAAAAATTTGCAGTAGCTCTGGTATAATATTCTTGTTAGTGATTTGTTAACCTTCGATTTATATTTTTTTTACAGTGGCTTCATGCACGATATTACCTTTTTAGTTATAAATTTTATTATTTGTTTACGAAATCTTCAATTTAATTGAAAAGACATCCTGTTTGGTTGAAAATTCAATTTTGGTGTTGAAAATTCGTCCTTTTAGGTTGAAAATACAACAAGTTTCATAGTAAATTGTCTTATTTTTAAATTTCGGATTTTGATGCTAAAAAGTCAAAGTAAAATCGTTTTTGGTTGAAAACTCAACTATTTATCGAAAATTTGTCTTTTTAAAATTTCAACTATTTTACTAGGAATTGCATCTTTCTTCGACAAAAATTCAACAATTTAGTTTAAAATTCAAGAATTTTGTTCAAAAGTATTTTTTTTCTTTGTTAAAAATTGAACTGTTTTGTTGAAAAATTATATTTTCGGGTAGAAAATGCAACTATTCCCATAAAAAATTTCTTTCTCATTTAAAACTCATATTTTATTGCCAAAAAATCAAAATGAAATCTTTTTTGTATGAAAATTCAACTATTCTTTTTATGATTTGTCGTTTTCATTTTAAAGTTCATCTATTTTACTAGAAATGACACCTTTCTTGGATAAAAATGTAACTGCTTGTATAAAAATTCTTTGCCATTTTCAAAATTGTTGAAAACTTATATTTTGCTACCAAAATGTCAAAATAAAGTCTTATTCGGATGAAAATTCAATTTTTTTTTAAGTTTGTATTTTTGATTAAAAAATCTATCTCTCTTAGCAGAAATTTAATCTTTTTTTAAGAAAAATGCTACTGTTTGCTTGAAAAATAATCTTATTTCTGTTTGAGGATTCAACTTTTTTGTTGTTGAAAATTTTGGTTTAACCATTTTGTCGAGAAATCATGTTTATTGTGCAACATTCATATATTAGTTCAAAATTGATTTTTTTTGTGAAGGTTTAACTATTTTTCTATAAAATATAAAATAATTTTTTTGTTAAAAATTCATATTTTCTGGTTAAGAATTCAATTTTTTTACGAAACAAATTAGAAACGAATGTTATTTATAAAAAATAAAATAACATTTTCTATAAATTTTCTGAGTAAATATATCTAAATATGTAATGTACAGAGACATTATTGTTTGTTTCATTAATTTTAATATAAATTTGCAGTATATATTTGTCTTAAAAATAAGAATTATAGTAAGACTGTATACGAGCGAAGTTCACATGTAAATAACTATGCTATATTATATAATATATAATCAAATATGAAAAAAACTTCTTATCATAAATAAATGGGCTTCGATTATATATCTGATACAATGAGTGTACGTCCTGTTATAACATAGATATATAAGCAATTGTTTATATAACTTCACTTATATTTTCCTGTTATTTATAATCTCAAGACAAATATAGACTACATGTTTTATAGTAAAATAATAAACTGAAAAAAAGTTTTTAACCTCTTGGAATTTTCAGTTACAGTAACTAAAAATTCCTAAACTTTAACAGAGTTTTCTGAAACATTTGACTGGAGTTTAATGCAGTTACCGTTGCTAAAATTTCTGTTACAGTTTAGGAAAATTTAGAAACGGTTTCTGCATAAAGCTTTAGTGATGCGTCTCTGAAAATTCCTATAGAAATTTCTAATAGTGCTTTTAAGCATCCAACAAAAGTCAGCCATCATGTTAACATCCTGTCTTCCTTGGTAACGCTGTTCCATTTCTTTGATAGCTTGGTGAAATCTTTCCCCCTTTTCTTCGCTCTGATCTCCATGATTTTCCGGAAAATAATATAAAAAGTATTTTCTGGATATTCTGGATGCGCTAAGTATATTCTGAATATTAAAAAAACAAAATGATCCAATAAAACTAATTTTTAGCTTCAGATTCGGATTCAGCGCGTTAAAATAGGTATACCTATAAGTTATTGTGGACCCATTCAGTCTCTTTTCCTACTCCAATCGCCTAGACACTGAGTTTTTCACGCATTTCATTTTCAAGGGTTGTTTTTGAGAATTAGAAAAAACGACGTTGTGAAACTGAATTCTGATCCCGGATTTCGATTCAGCACGTCAAAACACATAGGAAATTATGGGTCTTTTTTTTGTGTGCCGGTGTTATACTTCTGCGTTAATTTCGAGATTAAAATTTAAAAAATTTACAGTCCCTTATCAGTGATTTTCATATATCTCTTTTTAAAAATGTGTTTTTTATTTTTAATCCTGTTTGATCTTATATATAATCCCGTGTAATATTATGTAATCCTATGTAATATTGTGTAATCACATATGCAATTTTATGTGATCTTATGTAATCAATAAATTGGGCCTCATAAAATTATGACAATTTAGGAAAAATTTTTATTTGCAAAATGATTTTCCGTAAAATAAGCATCAGAGAAGTAAGAAAAATGGTTTACTTGTTCTTTATCGTCAACTGCATTTTCTCCATTCTTCTTTTATATGTTAATATTTGTAAAGGAATTAAACACAACATAAAATGAAAGTAATAAAATGATAAATACATGAAAATAAATTCTGGAAAACAAATTGTGCTTATCAGAATGGTCCACGCACTCACAATATACGATGTACGTTATGCCTTACGTGGGCAGGTACGTAGCAACGTCCCTTGGAGCCACAAACTGATAAGAATCTCGATTCGCGATAAATTCGCGTGGGCTGCGTCTTTTTTCAAATAAACGTAATCGACCGCGCAAGCGCATCGGATACATATGCATTGAATTAAATACTTCCTTAATAGCATCGGTGCGCGTAGGTGTTTTGCGACTCGGGGCTACTCGTAAAATTGCGAATTCCGAATGCCTTCTATATGCAATTGTCAAGTGATTTATGATGTAATCATTTTTTTAAACATTGAGACAACTAATCCTGAATGTATATACTGTATAGAGTATATTATGATTGTATTCCTTTTGTTAACTGTTCAATAGTACACACAATAGAATATTCTTTTAAATGGAAAAATACCGTAAACCGGGGTAAATATGTCTCAGCCCGAGTGACAATTATGTACATCGCATGCGGATTTCAAATTTTTCACGTAAAATAAGCAAGCTAAGAAATGTTAAACCTTTAAAAATAAATATGATGTATATACGGACCCAGAAAAAAAGTATTTAGATATTAATTAAAAAATGCAAATTTTGATCCATAATTATCCCATCAGGGGGTGGGGTAATGAAAGACTAATATCTTTAATATTTGCGAAGGTGATTTTTTAAAACGAAATTTGCAATTACCTTTAGAAGCTTCTCAACGGAAACAGTTTTATGTGATAAGAAAACATTTCAAATACACTTTTTTCTTACAAAGTTACAATTATGAATAGTAATAATAAATTGTTGCTCTACAGAAATGTATACTGAACTTGAGTCTGCCCATAGACTACGATTATCTTGTTTCATTAACAATTCTATTATTTGGTTAAAAGTGGTATTGTTTTGTTGGAAATGCAACTATTTTGGTAAACAGTTATATTTTTTGGTCAAAAATCTTTTGATAAAATTTCATTTTTGGATGGGAATTCATCTATTCGTTTGAAAATTTATTTATTTTGTTGAAAATTCATTTTTTGGTTATAATTAATTTTTTTAACTTAACATGCTTAAAATTCACATATTCAATTGAAAATGGATTTTTTAGTTGAAAATCCATCCTGCCTAGTTGAAACTGCATCTGTTGGTTATAAATAATTCTTTTTTGGCTTAAAATATAACTAAATTCATCATCTTGGCTTTAAAATTCAACAGTTGGTAGAAACTTCAACTGTTCGGGTGAAAATGAACTTTTTTGTTCGAAATTTTTATTTTTGTTTGAAAATTGAACTACCTTGTTAGAAATTAAACTAATTTTATGTAAATTAAATTATTTTGCGAAAAATTAACTTTTTTGTTAAAAAATCATATTTTCAAGTTGAATAGTAACTGTTTTTTGAGCAAATCGCCCTTTAAAATTTAACAATTTTGCTGAAAAGGTTCCAGCTAGAAATACACCCACAGCCCAGTACTGGCTTGTATTGCTTGGCATTTCCACCTGGAGTGTGTATTTGGTTAAAGACTCATTTTTCCTTCTAGGACATTAATCTTTTTTATGAAAAATTGATCTTTTTGGTTCAAAATTTAACTGGTTCAAAATTAATACTTATTTGTTAAAAATTCAACTACTTGGTATAAAGTTCAATTGATCTTTGTTAAAAATCCATTTTTCTAAAGATTCAGCCCTTGGGTTGAAAATTCATATAATTAATTTAAAGTTTAAGTACTTTGTTGACAATTCAGTTTTTAAGGTTCACCTCTTTAGTAAAATACTTAACTATATTGTTGACAATTGTTGTTCATTTTTGTTACAAATAAATTTTTTAATTTGAAAATTTCTCTGCTTCGTTTTCAATGGGAAATTTATCATTAATAAATTGAAAATTTAACTATTTGATAGAAAATTAATCTATTTTGTTATAAGTTCGTCTTTTTGATAAGAAATTCAATTTTTCTTTTTGAAAAATTTATATTCTTGGCTGAAGATTCAACGACTATGTGAAAAATTCGCTTTTTTCCATTATTTCTACCCGTTAAAAATTCGTCTTTTGGTATAAAATTCATCTTACGATAGAAAAGTCATCTTTATTGGTTGAAAATGAACTTTTTAGTGCTCAAAAAATTGTCTGTTTGGCTTGAAAATTGTACTATTTGCTTCTTAATTCTTATTTTTGGGTTAAAAACTCATGTTTTTTGGTAGAAAATCGTTTTTTATTGAAAATTTAATTATTTTGATGAAAATGCAACATATTTAAAATTGAAATCTTAGAAATTTGTAATAATTTCTACTGAATTCAATATAATATGGCATTTACATTAATTTTGTTTGATACCGTAACGTTGTTTACGGACGGTCTCTTGTGAAATACACAAATTAATATTATTAAATTAATTCTGTTTATAATTGATCTTGTTTAAAGTTTTTCCAAACACTTTTTTTTGCATTTTTGACAGAAACATGCATGCAGATACCTACGAAGCCGAAAGCGTTGAGAGGATGTCACGAACGTCGTGCTCGAATTATTAATCTCGTCACGTGTCGCCGCCTCAGCATCCGCCAAGAACGGAGCAGAAAACGGTTTCGTTGAAGATAAAGAAGGCAAAGAAGAAGATAAAGAAGAGGCTAGGCTAGGCTATGCTAAAAGTATTTCTTGTCCGCAGTGCACGTGTCGAATGTGGTTTTTGCAAAAGGTAAAATATAAAACGAGACTCATGCCACATCAAATAAGTAAGAAAAACATTGTTTCATTATTCTTTGATCACAAAAAGTACCCGAGAACATAAAAAGCTAATAGCTAGCTACCGAATAATTATCCGCATCATCGAATAATTCCGTCAAGACAATTATATTCATCGTCTGTATTTACTAATCGTGACTAAGTGGGGCAAAAAGCGGAGACTCGTTATTGCTTTCTTTGAATGAAAATCGGATTCACCTCTTAAATGAGGCAAATATTCTCTTTCCTTCTGCTTCCATACATTTCCATTTTGTTCTTACATTTTTGTAGGCCATGGCTAATAATAACGAATATGTTGTGCCCGATTCTTCTCAGTATGCTTAAACAAGAAAATTCGTATTGTCTACTTAAAAATATTATGATACACAAGATATTTGACACATTTGAACATGGAAGGCAGCAAAGCTCATAACAAAGTATTTGAATTTATTACATTTCAGAAGATAAATCAAGCCAAAGAGCTAATTATTGGTAAGTTCAAATTCATTCATTAACTATCGTTAACTGCCATTCTGCATTATCATATTTTTTATATTCTGTATGTGTATATTTCTTGTATTTGACAATAAAAAAATTTTATACAAAAGAAGGATGTTAAAAAAAAACATAAAAATATAATTTAATTTGTTGTCCGATAATATTTTACATTATTAAAAAAGAGAGGAATAGTATTTTACATTATATGGAATAAAACACAGCTATTACAACGAGTGTGAAGGTTGCTGTCTGAGCGAAGCGAGGGCTGCCTTCACACAAGTTGCGATGGCTTTCTTACATTCCTAGTAATGCATATTATTTCTCATATCAAATTTATTAAAAATTCGAATTGAGGTACCTATAGACCCTACCTACGTTGCAGCCTACCCTAGAGTTGAAAAAAAGGTTTCAACCTTAGGGATGCAAACACTCTATTTCAGCCCGTTCTACACGTACCGAAACTCGAAGTTTCAATAGAGGTGCTATGAAAAAATCTTGTACCACGTGTGTACTTGCGTGCAATGAGAAAAATGTCTGTTTGTTTAAAAAAAAAATTTCTTTCGAATCAACCAAATTCTTTCTTTGCTGTAGGGTCAAGTAAATGTTTGATTCTATAACATTCTTTATTTGTCGTTGTTTATTGAATATGAATAGATTTTTATTAAAATAAAAGTAGATTATTTATTTAGGCAGTAAATTTTAAATTTATACGAGGACGTAGAATTTAACTTACGAGCCGAAGGCAGGGACGAAAAAACTAAATCCGAGTATAAAACAACTTTACTGCCGTGGTGCATACGATACTTTATCTGAAATAGGTAGAATAAGCACCCTTCTTCTTTAAAATGACCGTTCGGTTATCAAAATTAATAATCCAGTTCAATCCGGATTATCCAGTTTAATCCAAAGTAATCCACTTATAATCCACGGTAATTGTAATAAATTGGAGTAATCACAGTATTCTGAAGTAATCTACTTATAATGCGAGGTTATCCACTTGCGCAATATGCGGTACGGTAATCCACTTGTAACTCAGTTCTAATTTGGTAATCTACTAGTAATATAGTTCTAATCCAGCGTAATACACATGTAAAACCGAGTAATCCAGTCAAATCAACCTGCAGTGCAAATAATTTGGAGTAATTCAGGTAATCGAAGTAATTTACTTGTAATCGATAGTAATCTACCTATAATCCAGGGTAATCCATTCGTAGTAATTTGCATAACTTATCAAAATACTTTTAATGATTTTGTTAGAAAATTTGTATTTTTGGTAAAAAATTAATCTGTTGGTTTAGAAACTCTCCTTTTTATTGAAAAGTGAACTATTTTTGAGAAAAATATAGTAATCTAACTGCGTCATTTAGGATTTTTTTTAGTTAGAAGTTAAGCTATTTGGTTGAAAATACATGTATTTACTCAAATGTTGTCTGTTTTCGAAAAAATTAATCTTCTTCGTCGAAAGATCAACTGATGAACAAGTTTGTTAAAAATTAATTTTTTATTCTAGATGCATTATTTTATTTGAAGATTCATCTCTTTGATTGCAAATTAGTTTTTTCTTTCTTTAGAAGATTCAACTATTTTGTTTAAAAATCTTTTTTTTTTGTTCACTGCAAATGTTTCTAATTTCAAATTAAAATCTGTTTTTGTTAAGGATTCTCCAGTTTAGTTGAAAATTCATCTCTTCGGTCGAAGACTGAACTACATATTTTTTTGATAAAATCCTTTTTTTTTGTTTAAAATACATATATTTCGTTAGAAATTAGTTTCTTTGGTAAAAAATTAATCTTCTTTGTAGAAAATGCAAATGATCAATTTATTTTTTTAAACTACATTTTTTGTTGTTGGAGACGCATTATTTTTGTTGGAGATTCATCTCTTTGGTCGAAAATTAATTTTTTTTAGACTTTAGAGTATTAAACTATTTTGTTATAAATCGTCTTTTTGGTTGACTTGCAACTGTTTTTGATTTTAAATTAAAATTTGCTTTGGTTGAAATATCAATTATTACATTTATCGTTGAGAATTCCTCTCTTTTGATGAAAGCTCAATCTACTTTGTAGGACACTCAACAGTATTGTAAAAAAGAAATAATTTTGGTTGAAGATTCTTCATTTTAGTTTTTTCAAAAATGCATATTTTTCTTTAACTCGGCTGGACCCTATTCTTATAGGAGTTGTTTCCCCTCCACACATTTCTAAGGAACTATCGTGTTTTCATTTATTGGATTATATTTGTTTTTTTAATCAAACAAATATTTGTATAATCTCGAACATATTTAATTCAAACAAATTCTTTATTCAAATCAAACATGAATACAAGAAATTTTTTTTCAGTGGTGCGTTAATTGTTCTCCATATGCATTAAAATCTACTCTACAAGGTAAAAATAATATTAATAAACGGCAATTCGTAAAAAAAATGATTTTTTTTAGTTCTTTCCGCATTTTTCGATACACTTGAGAATGAGCTCGGAATCGGAGATCGCGGTGGATGGCGATGGAGAATAATTGCGCGTTTGCGCTCTTTCCGGGAGGAGAATGGACTCCCGGTAGTAATTATCGAATCTCTTCTTTTTCCCTGCCCCTTTCTTCCTTCCTTCATTTCCTCGCTCACCCTTTCGCTTCACGAAGCTTCTCATGTATTATTATTCGGTGTACCAAACCAGCCAGCTAGTCGCGAGAGCATCACAAGAGAACAGGCCACGTATCACGCAGCATCCGGATGGTCCGGATCAGAAGCTGCTCTGACGCTAAGATTACTAGAATTAAGCAGCCCTTGGAGTGATCCAACTGCAGGCTAAAGGCGATCGCACACGGATAGAAAACTTAAGTACAATTCACGTATGTATACTTCAATAGAGGTCTACCTACACGAGATCAAGAAAAAATATTGTGTGAGATCGCCCTCATCCTGTAATTACAACTTCACACTGAAGGATTCTAGTGAATCGAAAATTATCTCACTGATACGGATTATTTTCCTGCCTATTAAGTAATTTATAATTTATTCACAAATCCTTCCACTTTTTCCTTTTTTTACATGGTATTTTTAACATGTTTCATGAGAGTAGAGATATTCTGGATTTGAAAAACAGAAAATGTATAAGTGAAAAATAAAAGAGATTAGGAATTTTAGCAGGAGCCAAAGTAAAATTGATTCGATAGCGAATAGAGTGCCACTTAAGTACTGTATCAGGCAAGACAATATTAGGAATGTTCACAACTCAAAATTTTAAATTAGTTTATACAATCAACACAAACAAACACATTGCTTAGAAAAAATAGTTAAATACTTAATTGTTTATTTAACAATTTTATGCGGATCATAGATTTCCTTTCTTTTTCGATATTGCATTGTGTTTGGGGTACTAAATAAAGTGGACGGATAGTTTTTCCAAAATTTTCAATATTTGAGCAGATATTGCTGATTGCATTGGACCATATTTCAACCATTTATAATAAAAATGTACGCTGGAAGTTTATAAATGAATGAAAATTAAAAGTTTCAAATATGAATTTTCATATAGTTTATTCAGTTAACAATTTTAATTCTTGTTTCTCGACCAGCTACTTTTTAACCCATAAACATAGATTTTTTAAATTAAATATAAAAAACAAAGTCTATAATAATTATGATCAAAAATAACTATAAAATTGTGCATTTTTTTCATTAAATTTGTTTAAGCCCTTATACATTTTTACCGAAAATAAAAAAAATGTAGAAAATTGTTAATAAAAAGTAATTTTTACTTTTTAATCCATTACATGGAAATCCGAAAACCCATCTATTCAATAACAGCGCAAAAGTTTGTTTGTTTATTAAATTTAAAAATAACGTTAAAAATAGTAAATATGTAGTCAAGTCATAATTAAATACTACTTTTACATATATTACGATTCAAATTCTATGGAATAAAATATCTCAGCCTTGTTAATCCTTAAGAAAGCATTTTTTCTAATTAATCTGTTTATAACAGATACGATTTTTTTATATTTGCTTGCCAATATAAGTGAGCATTTCCAAAAACAAATTATACTAAGTTTAAATATTTTTAGCAGTTTGAACTAAATGGAATACATGAATTTTCGCAAATACGAGGGTAGTTCAATAAGTCCTTAGAATGAAGTATAAAAACAATTTTTTTTGGGTAATTTTTTTTTTATTTTTCAACATAATCTCCTTGGAGCTCT
>NC_046662.1:90782852-90789868 GCF_010883055.1 Belonocnema kinseyi
AAAACACGTAAACTCAGAAGATGTGGACTGTGACTGCACCATATATCTAGTCGGGAGTGGTGCTGAATGAAAACAGATGATTTGGAGCGATTCGCGCGCCATGTGTTTGTCATTCTAAGGACTTATTGAACTACCCTCGTACCTATTTTTTGCGACCGAAAAAATTAGAGAATTTTTTTCAAAAATATCAAACAACACCTTTTAACTACTTCGCAGTTAATTTAAGAACATTTCAAACATTATATTTATTCACTTCCTTTTTAATTTTGCTGTGTTCCAAACGCCGAAAAACAAAAATTTATAACGTGGATAAATAAATGTACTATATACAAATTTATATTTTAAAATTTTTAGAAAAATGTAAACATGCCTGCTACTATAATTAGATGAATTTTTTTAGGATAGAAATAAGCTTGCAAGGTAGATAGCTAGGTATTATTTAATTAAATAATTAGGAAATTTTTTATAAAAATTGAACTGCGTTGTGATAGAAACCATTGGAATTGAATTATAGATACTACCTTAACTAACAGAATAGTTTATTGAGGATCAAGATTAATTCGAAAATGAGATTTTTTCTAAAACGATCGAGAAGATACAAAATCTGCAATAGGGTAAGGGCACTAATTAATGACAATAATAAAACTAATAAATTAATATATTTTTTAGCTTCATTATTTTTATATGTATACATTTAACCAATGCATTCAAATATATATCCAAATTGAAAAACATTTAATTCGTTTTTTGCACGTCAATATAATTTCAAACTTCTTTTAAATTTACAAGTTTTGACAATATTCATGTCCCGCAAAATTAGAGATGCACGTCCAGAAAATGTTCTTGGAAGTCGGCCAATATTGCTCAAATACTCTAGAAGTTTTTTCTTACAAAATTCATCTTCAAAACAAGACGTATTTAATAAATTTTTTTTGTACTATTTTGCAAAAACTTTTTGAGATACCAATCACATGAGCAGTTGCACAAATTTTAATAAAACTAAATTAGAACTTTTCGAATACTTTTGTCCCAGAAATAAATTAGGCCTTGTAAATCTCTAAAAAAAATTAATTGGGACATACATGCTATGAGCAGTTGTAAAGGTCTTGAAAAATATATAAGATGGAACTTCTCTAGTACTTTTGTCCTTATTTCGAATTTTAAACAATTTTATGAAAATAATAATCGTAATAATTTTAATTTTATCCAAATTTAAAATCCTTTGTTTTCACAAATAATTGTGTGGTATAATACAGGTCACATAATACCGGTGACATAATGCAGGTGTAAACATACTCGAATATTTTACAGAACCACCAATGATAATGAATGGTTACTTCTTCAAATTAAAAAGAACTATTTCTTTTCTTACATTTCTGGACACACCTGCGAAAGTGGAAAAAGACGGATGAATACGAGGCTCGTGCCTCTTTTATGAATAATCTTCTTTAAAAGAAGGTGCAGACCTGAAAAGTAGGTGGCTAGAAGGTTTTTAAATTTCAAACCCTTGGGGCTTCTGACAACCGATATGTATCTCTTTTTCGAGGTAATATAATTACTCGCATTCGGCAGCGACTGACGGCATTGACCAAAAGAAAAAAATTTTGAATGTAGAAAATGATGGTATGCACCCTGTTGATTTATTCTCAATTCCGTCATCACGCGCAGTTCTAAAAATTTTCTTCAGCAGGTCAGAAATATCTCCCCAATTAGAATATAAATTTTCGTCCGAAATATCGCCTCAAAATAGAAAAAAATAATAATATCAAACATAGAGAAAGAGACCTTTATTTACTTTTTTGTTTCTGCAAAGGAAAAATAGAACACACTTATTTATGCGGGCAAATGTCTTAGACAAGGACAAGGGTAAATTTCTTGATGCCAGGTCAACTAATAATTTTATTTATATCGCTTCCAGGGAAATGGACGATTTTAGAAATGTATAAATCGAACATGTGATCAGGAATTTATGAGTCTCCATTCTTTGATCGGACATAGTTTTATGCATGCAAAAATTACATATTATTCTCAGACATATGCTAGAACCGTTTTGTGTGTGCATCACATGTACATAAATATCTGCGGGGGAGGGGGGGATAACTGGTCGCAGTTCGAGAAATGAGAGAAAGTACGAAACGTGTCATCATGCGATGAACTGGGTGGGACGACGGACGACAGTCGCTAAATCATAGGGTGAGGATTCTTCCAACTTGCAATAAAACCTTCTTTTCTCCACTGTATTTATTTTTACCTGCTATCTAAATGTGATCAAAGTTGGTCTGTAGGTACTATAATGATGGTCAAAGATTTTATAGTCGAGATGACCTACGAAACATTGTAGAATCTTATAAATAACCGAAGTGACCTGGATAGAAAGAATGCTAACTAACTTTGGAAAAGTAAAATGAGGATTAAAGTCGTCAGGAATGAAGTAGTTACTAAAGAACTTTCTACTAAGTTAAATTGTATAGTTTTAATTTAAAAAGAAAGTCAAATTTAGGACATTTGAACAGGAAAACAATCAAATGTAAAATCCCTTCTTAACGTCCAATAATCAAATTGATAAAAAGAATTCCTGAAAAGAAAATGAAGAATCTAACGACCAAATTTGGACAACCACCACAAAATTTTCATATTGGAATCTGAAAAAAGGAACACTTCTCTCCCCTCCCTTTCCCCTAAAAAAGAAAAAAAGAAAAGAAAATTATTCATCCTTACTTTGTAATTCAAATATCATACTTGTCCCACACCAACGCTAAGGTAAGGTTTGTTGAACAATCTCTCTAGCAATCATTGAAAAATATCCAGGATTGCTGCAGGTCAGGAATTTTTGAAAAGTTAGGCAATGTCAGAGAAAATCTGAAATGATCAGAGAAATTTCGAAAAATTGAAGTTGAAGTATAGGAATCATCCACAAATTACGTAAAGCGCTTTTCTACCACTTTAATTCCCCCACCCACAAAATCTTACTATGATTTTATAAACTTAGAAACTAAATATACATACAAACTCTAAACATGGAAGCCTAATGAAATTAGATTTAGAAAAGAACATGTATTATTAACAAGTAAGTCTGCTCTCTAAATTTGAATCAGTAAAATAGAACTGATTGTCAGTTAAATTCTACTAATTTCTGTAGATAAAATTGAGTCACTGACAATTAGTAGAATTGTGTTGATTGGATTAGTAAAACGAAAATTACTAATTGAATCAGTTATATGTACCTGTACTAATAAAATTGATTGATCAGTTATAATTGTATTGAAGAAATCAGTTAATTTGAAAACTCAAGTCATTCTGAATCAAACAATATTACTTATATATAAAATATTATTTAAATAATGTACATATTTCAAGAAAATATATCGTATATCTAGTAGAATTTTAGATTGATATTTCTCAATCTAACAAAACAAATTTTTAATGTCATTGGGAATAATTTGTAAGTCGTTTTGTCGTGCAGCAAGAACTTTGACAAAAATATTTAAAACACGTAAAACTTTTTGTTTCAGATTTTTCAAAAATGTAAAATTTTACATTTAAGTCCAATTGAAAAATTTCACCCAGTTTCCAAATATATTGGACATACAGTGAAAACTTTTAATAAATTTTCCTAATCTGTCAGACAAATATTTATTTAATTATATAAAAGTACATATGTTGCAAGTCTTCCATCCATGTGTGAGAAACGTTGACAAACATTTCTGAAATTTGAAAAAAAAATATTTTTAAACTCTTAAAATGCTTAAAATTTTTTTATTTTCGTTGGACATATATCTGGTCAATGAACATAACCTTTATTTGAGGACCTTTAAAAAGTGCATCAATGGTTCACACGATTGAACAAATCCTTGTAAAGTTAGCGTGGCTATAAAATTCAGGTAAGCATACAGAAAAAACAGGAAAATCCGTCATCGCAACTACCCCTAAGATGCTTTAAGGGGTGATAAACTTTTAAAATGGTAAATGGTTTTGTGCATAAATATTCAATTAAAAATTACTACCTTTCACTTTTTCGATGACTTCATCATCGACGATGCCTAATGATAGCAATTCCTCGCATAATTCTTTGAAGCTGAATTTCTTAAAATTTGTCATTTTTCTATTCTCTAGTTTCCGTCGTCTAATGCCAGATAGGTATGGGTATTTTCACTTCAGATCAAGAGGCTAACTTCACTCCGTAGATAGCTGAGGGTAAATCAAGGGACCAAATGCATGGGATTTAGTTCAATCTTGCCCTATTTTGCTAATATCTCCATAAAAGATAATTGTTTCTATATAAGTGTATTTGAAAAATAGTTTATATTTTTAATTTCTATTTAATTAAATCATAAAATTATTATAATTATTATAAATTACAACGATATTACAGAAATAAAGTTTTGTACCATGCATTTGATCCATTGTTTCTCCCTCAGCTTTTAACGAAGTGAAGTTAGCTGATAGTTGAAGTGAAAATACCTCATTTGGGTGCCTTGCATTACTGCTTCAAATGTTTTAAAATTTTCAAAGTAAACTTATCTTTCATGAAAGTTCATTCACACACAGATATACACCTATTTATCACCTTCAAAAAATCATTGACGTTCAGTGATAATATGTTATCAATGAGATTCAGATGTAATAAGTTTTCTTCGCTCTCAAAATGAGACACGAATATATATGAAAAATTAAAATGTAATAGAAACAATAAAATATTTTCAAATGAAGCGTGTATGAAAATACACGGATAAAATTAATTTGTAAATTACTCTTGGTAATTGACAACATTTACATTCGAAGTGTACCGAATGAATTAGTAAAATTTCTACTAATTCAAAGTGAGAGAGTAAGGAACGTATAATTTTATAATTTTTGTATTCTTTATATCTTTGATTGAGAATTCATCTTCTGGTTAAACATTCTATTTTTTGGTAGAAAATGTTATTGTTTTGTTTAAAATTGATTAATTTGGTTAATAAGTCATTCTTTCTTGTTGAAAATTCAACTGCATTCTTGAAAATTCGTCTTACTGGGTTGAAAAACAACTTATTTGTTGAATTCAACTGTTTTTTGGTTCAAAAATAAATTACAACAGTTTAGGTTAAATTTCATCTTTCAAGTTTGAAAATGTATCTAGTGGCTTAACATTTTATTATTTGATAAAAATTGTATTTTTATGATGAAATTTTATTACACTCAATAATTTTTTTAAGAATTTATATTTTTGTAATTTAACTTTTTTGTTGAAAATTCGACTTTTTGATAAAAAAACTCACCTATTATCGTAGAAATTTCATCATTTATGGTTAAAAATGGAACTTTTTTGTGGAAAGATAATCTTTTTTCATTAAGGATTCAACTATTTTGTTGGACATTCGTATTTTTTGTCGAATGCAACTGTATTTGATATAATATAAAAATATTTTTTGGTTGAAAAATCAACTATTACATTTTAGATTAAGAGTTCATATTTAATGGTTAAAATTTCAATCTACTTGATTCAAAACAGAAGTAATTTCTTTAAAAAATTATTATTGGTTGATGATTTATAATTTTAGTTCAAAACCCTTTACTTTGAGTTGGAAATTAATTTTTTAACTGCAATTTAAAGTATTCGATGTATTTCTGCTTGAAAATGTAGCATTTCTAGTGTAAAATTCATTAATTTTATTACAAATTTGTTCATCTGGGCAGAAAACAGAGTAAGTACGCCGATATCCGGCCACGCATCAGTAGTCGTGCCAGTATTTATTTTCTCTTGACCAAATTCTTTTAATTTTGTAAAATTTCTGTCATATGGAAGAGATTAAAATTGAATAAAATTTATTATCTAACCAATTTTGACAATTTGCGAAATGTATGAACGTGTTTTTTTACAAGTCTTTTCAAAAATGGTCTCCGACCTTAGAATCTTTGTCCCACCATCGGTAGATTTACCCTCGATCCTTTTTTGTAGAAAATTCATTTATGCTTTGTTAAAAATTCGACTATTTCGTTTAAGATTAATTTGTTAGGTTGAAGATTTATGATTTTAGTTAAAAATTCATTTTATTGGTTCCAAATATAACTGTCTGGTTAAAAATTAATTTGTATAACTTAAAAGCTGAACGTTTTTTTAATTGAACATTCATGAATTTGGTGGGAAAGTCATCTCTTTTGGGCTTAAAATTCAATTATTATTTTTTTGTAGAACTATCAACTATTATACACTTAGCTGAGAATTAATTTTGCTTTGTTTAAAGATTCATATTTTTGGTTGAATATGTAACTATTTTGATGAAAATGCCTTCTTTTCGGTTGAAAATAATTTCCTTCTAAGGAAACTTTACTTATTATATTTTTGGTTCGAAATGTATCTTTTTGTGTTATCAACTCAATTATTTGTTTAAAAATTTCTTCTTTTTCGGTAGATAACTAATTTTCATTGTTGAAAATTCATGTCTTTAGTTTAAAATGTAACTATTTTGTTGATGACTTGTGTTTTCTTGATTAAAAATAATTTTTTAACTTAAAATGTATCTTTTTTAATTGAAGCTTCATATATATTTCGTTAAATAATCGCCTCTTGTGGGAAAAAATTCATATCCTTGATTGAAAATTGATCTTTTTGGTTGAAAAATCCACTATATTACTAAATATTCATTCTTAGTCAAATTGTTTCTTATGTAGGATCTTTCAAGGGCCCTTATAAAATTATAATGACTGCTGTCTCTAAAAGTGTTTGAAATCAATTTAGACAAGAAAATTTGCATAATCCTGTGCAAATTGTTTTTCTGAGAAAAAAATTCTTCGAAAATTTACAAAATTTGATATCCTAAGTATTTAATTAAGTTCAACTATCGCCATACCAAAAATGAGCTTTCATTCGAAACTTGTATCAATTTCCTCTGAAAAAAATCACAAAAAATCGCACAATAATGATGTATCCCACTGAGATAGAAGGGTAGGTGGCCGAACGCTTTGTCGTGATCGCAACCCTTAATCGTTCGAGAGTCAATATCGCCACCAACGAAAATAGAGTGCCTATAAATAAC
>NC_046662.1:90789968-90798334 GCF_010883055.1 Belonocnema kinseyi
CTCTCAACGAGAAGGATGGGGATTCTGCGGCAGATTAAATCTCCGCTGGTTAGCGTTTGATTAAACTTGGGATTGAGACCGATGTTAATGCTCGGTTTGCGCGCGATTGCATGCCGCAGAAATTGACAGTGCTATCATCGTGACAACGCCATAAAAGTAATCCAGCCCAACGCGTCTAACGTACGGCTTCAACGCGCTCATAAATGAAAATACTCGGATAGGAGTCTCTACACTCTGCAACAACCTCGATGTCTATCGCTCCTTCTTTCACTGCACACTATCCTTATTAAAAACATGTCGATTCATTAAAAATGTTGATAGTTCTCTATCTTAATGACGATCTAAGCGTGGAAATTTAATTTAAACGATGATATTCTCTGTCGAAAAGCATTCCCGAATTAACCAAAGTTGATGCTCTCTTGTTCAGGTTATTGACAATAAAAATAAAAATTCATTTTAATTATTATTTGAGAATATTTATGTGTTATGTGTAATTACTTGTGCATATCAGATTACTCTTTTTAATGCGTCTTGCTTGAGTTGACAATGTATAAAAAAGAAAAATCTTCCAACGATATTACGGAATAATTTTGTCCGATGTTAGTTTTGTTAACCAGAGTTATAAGTAAATTTTACAGATCTAAAACCCTCTAGAAAATAATTAAAAACATTCTAAAACATTGCAGAATATTTTTGAAATAATAAAAATACTCCATAGTACCGTAAACTGGGGCTAAGCGTTGCATAAGATATGTGAAGGAAAGCGGTGCACCCTCAATTCTGTATATTATAAACGCGATATTGCTTCATTATTGACTAGTTTTTGAAAAATACATGTTTCATGTTAGATATGAACCTCTATATTTTTTACCTGTATGAAGCCAATATCTTTTGCAGAAACGCCTCGCTTAGTCCCATAGTTTAGATTCAAGAGCATATAGAATAAAACATTTAATTAGGAAAATGTTTGTTTGAATCAAGCAAATTCTTTCTTTAATATAGCGTCCACCAAATGTTTGTTTCATTCAAACATTTTTCTGAGCATTAAAGAATATTTTAGAAAAGTTCGGAAAATGCTAGAATTTTATAAAATTTCAAAAATAAAGAATCTTGAATCAAATTATAAGCCATTTTAGAACATTTTAGAGTACTCCAGAATACTAAACAAACATCTTAAGCTAAACTAAACTAAACTAACTAAACTGAATTTATAAATTTAAATCAGTGAACTTTCCCTGAGAATAAGTCACGATTTCGCGATTTTAATCAATGAAAATCCCCTAGGATCAGTAAAAATATAACTATAATTCTTTCATATTTAACTGATTTAGTTAGGGATGTAAGTTTTGTACTTTCGACAGTAATTATTCCCATTAGGGTGGCTCCAAAACGCTTTTTTTAGAGGACAACGATCCCCGCCATTTCATTCTAAATCCGTAAAAAGTAATTCCCAAATTTTTTTTATTTTAACAGTTGCGGGTTTTGACTTGAAGTTTCTCATGTAATTTGAGGGGGATAAATTATTTTTTGAGTTTTTGGAATAATTTGGTGGGGTTTATAAAAATTTGACGGGAAAGTATCGGGGCTTGTAAAGAATTATCCAATGAAGAATTTCATTTATCAGACATATGGGTTTGATACCCTTAACACACCCCCAGGGGTACCTGAAAACTATCCTTAAAAAAAGTCAATTCTCCATCAAATCGACCTTTTGTGCACTGTATTCTGGTCTTTTTTTCACTTAAAATTATTAATATTGGTCTAGTGGAATATTTAATGTCATGGGTTAATTAATTTTCAATTATTTAAACAAATGGAATTTGTTTAAATCTTTTCGTTTCGAATTTTTTTTAAATACAAATTTTAAATTTGGGTCTAGTGGAATATTTATCAGTATTGGTTTCATTAATTTTTTATGATGTAAACATATGCTATTTGTTTAAAGAAAATTTTTGTTATAATAATTTTTATTTTTAAAAAAATCAAAAAGGAAATCAATAAAACAATGTTATTAAATATTCCACTTAAAAAATATTAATAATTTGTAATAAAAAAGTTATTTTTCGAATAAAAATTATTTCAAAAAATTCCATTTGTTTAAATAATTAAAAATTAATTCAGCAATGGCAATGAATATTTTACTAGACCAATACTAATAATTTTAATTTGAAAAAATATGAAAATACAGTGTTCAAACAGTCGATTTCATGAAGAATTGACATTTTTGGGTTTAGAGGTCATTTTCAGGTAGTCATGGGGGTGTGTGAGGGGTGTCAAACCTGTGTCTGATACATGAAATTTTTCATTGGATAATTCTCTACAGGTCCTCATACTTTCCCGTTACATTTTTACAAATTCTACAAAATTATTCCAAAAATTCCAAAAATAATTTCCCTCCATGCATTTTACATGGGAAACTTCAAGTAAAAACCGGCACCTGTTAAAATAGAGAAAAGAAAAAAAAATGAGGAAACTTCTTTTTTCGGATTTAGAATAAAATGCATGCAAAAAACTTTTGCCAAGCATTTTTGGACCACACTAATGCCCATAAGTGACGGAAATTTTGGAAATGACTCAAACTAATCAGACAATTATCAATCCTATTTAATTTTGTTTGTGGGCAAATTTCAAATATTGATTATTTTGTTTCCGGCTTTTTATGTCAACTAAACCGGTGTGAAAAGCAAGAATGCCGTTAATTATAAATTCAGAGTAGAACTGGATTATAGGCGCACATGTATTTTTCGTGAACCAAAAGGAAAGGGTGTACTTTCAAAAAAATGGCGATGGGCAGTGCAAGTTTTTGTAGTCACAGGGCTGTTTCTGTATGTTCTAGTAACAGTTCTTTTATTCTGTATGACTAGCAATTTTTCAGAATTGAAAGAAACAAAACTGTTTATTGAAGCCTTCAATGCAATTAATCTATTATAAATAATATAATATATTTAAATATATCAATATTTCAAATTTCATAAAAAATGTATTTACCAGTTTTTTTGTTTTACTTTGCAGTAAGCTCATGTCACTGTAAAAAATGAGTACATTTTAATTAAAGTAGCAGAACTTGTGATGTGACTTTCATAAATTTAACCGCTCAGCCATTAAAGATCTAGAAGAATAACAAAATATAATTTTTAATATTAGATATTAAGTTATTCATTGATTTCCAGTGGGTTTTGAATAAGTGGTATCGCGAAAAAAATGATCGATTCTCAGCAAAATTTCACTGAGACTCAATATGTAAAAACAAGAATTTGGTAGATTTTGTGCAGATACAATCTTCTTCAACGGTTTATGACTCTTTTAATATCATTTTAAAAAATGAAGTCGTTAAAATTAGGAAAAATTAGAAACCCTGTAAAGCATGGAAATCCCATTAAAATTAATTAAATATTAATAAATTCCTTTTGATATCCATTAAAATATCATAAAATAACTTTAAAGTCTTTAAATCTGATTAGATCCGTTAAAACCTTTAATAATCCCTTGGAATCTTTTAAAATATCCTGATACCTTACAGGTATCTGTAAAATCCTTCAAAATCTCCTGAAATTCTATGAAACTCTTTAAAATTGCATATAATTTTTTTGAACTCCTAGGATCATTCATATCCTTAGAAATTCCAATATAAAGAGGGACACCAAAGTTAGCCTATTTTTTGGACCTCCCTAGCGACCTGGGGATAAAATATCAACATATGTTAAAGGTATCAAATTACTCGTCATTGAAAACCAAAATGAGCATAGCTTTTCGTTTTTTTTTAATTTCAAATAATTACTCCTATTCAGGAGTTTAGAAGACCCCAAAAAATTACAAAACTGAAAATGCCACTAATTATAAAATAATTTTTCACATCAACCCCGTATCGACCAAGAAAATACGTGATTTTACTTATGTAAGATTTATTTTATAGAAAAAAATACAATGAAAAATGATTTTATAATTAGTGGTATTTCCTATTTTTAAATTTTTGGGGCTTTTCACCCCCTAAATAGGGGCAATATTTTAAAATTAAAAAAAAAGCGATGCTCACCTTAGTTTTCAATGACAAGTAATTTGATACCTGTATCATAATTTTTTATTTTTTTCACACCGGTCGCTAACGAGGTCCAAGAAATAAGCTAAAAACATCCTATTTTGGCGTCATTCTTTGTTAAATCTCTAACAAATTCTTTGGAATATGAGGGAATAACTTACACTTTTTGAAATCCTATAAAATACCTTTCATTTTTTTGAGCGCTTAAAAACTCCTAAGAATCTTTTAAAATACTCTAAAATCTTTAGAATCCTTTGAAATTCAATAAAATATTAATAAATTCGTTGAAATTCCGCGAAAGTACATAAGGTTTGATGAGAGTCTCTCATATCCTTTAAAATATTTCAAGTTCTCTAAAATGATTCGACATCTTGGGGAATTGATTAAAATAGCTTATTGAGAACTTTGAAAATCCCTTAGAATGATTGAAAACTTTGAAAATGCCTTTAAAATCCTTGAAAATATTTGTCACTCTTGGAAAATTTCCATATCTTTCAAATCATTTGAACTCTTCAAAGAAAATTGAGATAAAGGTGTTGTGCGGGCTGGCCTATGCTTAAAAAAGCTATTTTAGGTATTGTTCGTAGTATCTAAAATCGCACCTATGATGGCGATATGACAAAAACATTATCTAATTTTAATTTAAAATACCTCAAATTTATAAGAGTTCAAATGCTTTGAATACTTTGATTTTCTCTTTAAGTGTTCAAAACTTAATTTACACATTTTTTCAGTAGGAAAGGTTTAATTTCTTCAGTTTTATGATTTGGAACATTAGTAACTGAGAAATTACCAGAAACATGTTTTTATTTTTTGCGGCCACCCTATAACATTTAGTTATATTTTCGATTGCTAATAAGCATAAATAAATATGCACATAAAAGTATATATAATAATTTTGTTGTGTTTTTATGTTGACCATGATTTTGATTGGGATAATGTTAAAATTTTGCATAGTGAAAGTACGGAGAGAAAGAGAGAATTTATGAAAATGCTTTCCATAAAAAAATCAAAGAATTAATCTATTAATTTAATGGCTGATTTGGACAGGTTAAGCAAGAGTTACGCTAGTATAATTAATTTTACTCAGCCTTTTGACCCTCACCGGATGTTTCAGGTATGTTTGTGATGGGTTTTCATTTTGAGCCTCATTTGATTCTCGGGTGCCAGGAAGAGAGCATCGTGGTTTCATTGCTGTTCCTGCCTGCACGAATATTTTTTATTTTGTTATTTTCGTTTATATATTCCTTTTCCTTGATATGAGTGCCGAAACGTTGGTGATCATTTTTTATAATTGTTTTTTTATTGTGGTTTGATAATAATGGAAATAAAAAAGACGAAATAAATAACAAAAAAGAAGTAAGGAGATTTGGTTGGTTGCCTTCTCATTTTTCTTTACTCTTTTTTTTTTGTCAACGAAAAAATATCTTTTCTATTTTAAGAAAAATATTTTATCTTTTTTTTCAAATTTCAATAGGAACATTATTTGGTGGTTGTCCAAATTTGGTCGTTCGATTATTGGTTTTATTTTCAGGAATTCTGCACATTAATAAGATATAACAATATATAATGTATAATGTATAATGTGTACAATACATGTGTGTATACAGCAATTGGTCAATTTAATTAGTCATAGCTCTCTGTATGAAATTTTCTGTGGCTGACTATTGATGTCGCATTACTCTTTAAATTACTTGGAGTCAAAATGTCACTGCAAGATTGGTGTGAATGCTTTAGCCACTCCATTACAGTGTTTCAGCTACACCATTGAAGTGAGCAGCTTGACTGTTTCCGTTGGTGTGAAACTTTCAAACCAAAATACGGTGGCTCTTGTCACACCAACTGGTGCGACTACTTTGTTATATCACACCAACTGGTGCAAAAACTCGGTGACGTCATTTCCGCACCAGTGCAGTTTGATGGAAGCGCAGTGGTGAGAGGAGTGGTGGGAGCAGCGCGTCGTGTCAGCGTGCTTTTCACTGTAATTTTCCATTTTCATGAGTAACACTTTCACTTTCGTGGTAGAGTAGTTGACACTTCCGGACGCTTGTGCAATTAAATTGTGTTTTGTGATGTGATGATTACTTATAACTTTGTGATAGTAAGTGTCCTGGAAATACTGTTATATTTCAGTGCGTTATAGAAAATGTGGATGCGGTTAAGGACTAATGTGAAATTACAAAACGTGTTTCTTTAGGATTTTTGTAAAACTCTTGACGCTTTAGCGGAATTTTTGGAGTCTAAGGAAGGCGATGGAGCCGCGTCCATGTTGTGCTGCTATGAAGGCCATCCTAGTAAACGTTCAACAACGCAGCCCTCTACTGACAGTTAGGTAAGGATACGTTTTAAATATTTTCCTTAACCTTTTAATAAAAGTGTTAAAACGTCCAGAAGGAATGAACTAATTGAAATGATAATTATAATAAATAATTGAAATAATTGAATCTGATTATTGTTTCAGGATGGAGAAGAGAAACGTTCCAGAAGAAATATAAATTTAATTAATGTAAAATTTATAAAATTGTAAAAGTGTGAATTTCATTAATATAGGCAATTATTATAAGTATATAGTGAATAAAAAATTGTTTAACGCAATAAATGTTTTTATATTCTTTTAGCGTTTATCCCCTTTTAAATAATTCATTAAATCAATGAAATCGATTTAGGCCATGTAAAGCCACCAGTCCAACCATTTGAAGTGACCAGTCACTCCATTTGAAGCGACCAGTGACACCATTTGTAGTGACCATTCACATCAATTGCAGCGAGCAGTCACACCAAATGTAGCGACCAGCCACACCATTTAAAGCGACCAGTGGCACCATTTGGAGTGACCACTAACACCAATTGCATTGAGTAGTGACACCAATTGTAGCGACCAGCCACATCATTTGGAGTGACCACCTACACTAATTGCAGCGACTAGTCGCACCATTTTCTGTGAGCAGTAGCACCGTTTGGAGCGACCAGGGACACCACTGGGAGCGACTAATCACTCCAAGCCATACAGTCATTTTCCACTGCAACTTAGTCTCACGCTCCACTCCAAAGTGATAAGCTCACTTCTGGCTTGAAGGTGGAGTGATATTTCACACCATTGCAGTGGGGTCTGACTCCAAGAAATTTAGAGAGTACCTTTGGGGAAAACTTCATAAAATTCCCGAAAACTGAAGAGCTTTAATGGAAAGTACGTTAATTTACGAAGAATGGATTCATTTCATATTAGATTCTTTTAATAATTAGTTAAAGTTGAAGTAGTCGTTTCTTATAATACCTGATGGGGAAATGTACTGATTTACTATATACAGAAGATAATTTCATAAAAATCTGATCGAAACGTGAATTAACTTTATCAGTACGCCCCCAATAGAGAATACTCGCGAGGTCGGCAACACGTGTGAATTAATCACTGAAGGGTGCGTTCGTTCTTGCGGGCATGCGTGCATCTGCACATGTATGCATGAATGATACATGCGTATTTCGGACCGCGTATAATAACAGGTTGCCAACTTGACCATCCGTCGTTCCCTTCCTGGCCAGCAAACCGTGATGTATGCGCTAATTGTGAACCTCATGGTATGTCATCTTTTTTCTTTATAAAAAGCTACAGCTACTCTCCCACCCCTTTTCTCCATCTTCTGTAACCTTTTCGCTTATACCTTTAACCTCGCATCGCAGTAATTTACGCGATATCGAACTTATATCGACTGAAATCTTCGATTCGACGTATTAATCTTATGGTGCGGTTATTTGATTTCTGATTTAAGATAAGCTTATTAAATGGAAAATTAACATTACTTGCTCAGAAAAAACAAAATATAAAATTGATGGGGGTAATCTCTAAATGCAAAAAAAAATGAACATCAGTAAGGGTAAACTGAAAAGTCATTGATACTTAAAAGTACCTGAATGTACCTGAATCACTTTTTACATTTCATTTTTTCTGTGCGTAAATCGAGCACTTGCATTTCTATATATATATATATATAGAGAGAGAGAGAGAGAGAGAGAGAGAGAGGAGAGTACTTGAATATGAGATATTCTCGTAATATGAGAAATCGGGGTATCAGCTAAACTAAGAGACCTACTCTGTTGGTTCTATCACTAACTTGTAGCCCTTAAAGAAAGAGTAATTTCGTGGTATTCGCACTTTAAATTTGCAATGAGACACCTGGTGGCCGTCAGCGAAGCTATTTTAATGGGGGATGATACCGTACACATATCAATGAGATGGATTTTTTCCCTGATTATCGTAAGGGAAAACGCAGAAACAAGTGTTGTGCTAAAGGTTGTACTTCCACGACAAATAAAAACACAAATTTGAGTTTCC
>NC_046662.1:90798434-90800815 GCF_010883055.1 Belonocnema kinseyi
TCAACCTTTGAAAATTCATAACTTTTGAAATATGCATTTTACGAAAAAGTTACAAGGAACATTTTCGTCTTAAAATGGGCCATATTATTTAAAAAAAAAATTTTCCAGATCGAAAAAGTCATTTTTTCATAATTTGTTTAAACAATTGCGATTTAAACAAAACGTACTACTTTTTCGAAAAAACGCCGGGTATATTCGGATTCAGCGGCTCAAAATACATAAGAATCATACCTTTTTATCCTTGGACATATTATTGCATACGGCAGCATTGCCCGCTCCCGGACTAATTTTAATTATTCTATCAAGTTTCTTTGATATAAATGAAGATATCTCTAGATATATTTTAGGGTTTTGATGAAAAATCATACAACCTTACACAATTCCTCCCATATATCATCAACTTTTTTAAAGTCCGTTTCTGCTGTGAACTTCAAATAGTTTCGAAATGTAGGTGTCAGTTTGTGACACATTTCATCTTGAAATTGAATCAGATGGTCAGACACTCGGACTTCACCTCAGTGGTCCGGGGTTCGATCCCTGAACCCGTACATCTGAAAATTTTTCAATGTACCCTTACCGAGGTTCTGGTAGTTCGGAACCCACCTTAAGCTGTAGGTCCCCCCATCGTGTACTTGACTGCAACCCAGTCCGTCAATGATGGGGTAAAAACCAGGCTTTGTCCAATATGTCTGGGCAAACTGCTCTCATCAGATCACTTGATTGCATTATAAAAATGCGTCCGTGACTGATGATACTATATATACCGGGACAGCCCCGTGCAAAATGAGCAAATAAAAATCCAACTCTAACCAAAAAGTCCTTCGACATGTTGGGCGGTATAAGCCTGTGACAACATTTCAACACAGAAATGTTTTTTTTATGTAAATCAATAAGAGCCTCGGTGGTTCAGTTGGCTAGACGCTCGGTCTTCACCTCAGAGGTCCGGGGTTCGATCCCTGAGCCGGTATATCTGGAAATTTTTCTATGTACCTTTACCAAAGTTCTGGTCGTTCGGAATTCACCTTAAGCTGTAGGCCCCATCATGTACTTGATTGCAACCCAGTCCGTCAATGATGGGGTAAAAAACCAAGCTTTGTCCATGTCGGGGCACACTGCTCTCATCGGATCACTTAATTGCATTATAAAAATGCGTACGTGACTGATGATATATATCGGGACAGCCCCGTGAAGAATAATCAAATGAAAATCCAACTCTAAATAAAAAATGCCTCCGACATGTCTTAGCGTGTGCCAACATTAAGTGACATAGCCACATAATGTAAATCAATTACATTTACAATTTTATAATTTTTCACAAAATCACAATTAACATCGTAATTAATTAATTATATCGTAAATAGTAAGTTTATTACCTTTTATCATAGTAGTTAATTATAGTCCGTGGCTATAATGAAAAACCAGGTTTACCCGAGAACAAGTTAAAAAAAAATAATAATTAAGCTTTAAGAAAGCATAGGCAGGTTACTGTTGTCACCTCCAATACTCGCGGCGGTAAAAGACGAACTACAAACTACAGTAACTACATCATGTATTAAATTATCTTATAAAATCCTCATCTCATCAGTTACGAACTGGGTTCGCCCGAATCAAAGTTTAAGAAATATAGACGAGAGTACCCAAATATGAGATACCAACTCTGTTTGGCGTGATTGTCGGAATTCTATGTACTGAATTTAAAAGTAATATTGGTCATTTTAAAGAAAATTCAGTTTTTCATAAGAAGCTCAAATTAAAAATTTTATTAAAAATTTTTTTTATGCTGCAAATATAAAAAATGTAAAAAAGTGCTTTTTCCAAACTCGTCAAACTATTCTGATAATATGAGATACCCCAGGAAATAGCTAATAAAATAAAAAATAAAGTATTATTTTTAATGAAAAACTTCATTCTATGTTTCCGAAGTATACATTCACTGCTATTTAGATATATTTACTTTTTGCAGTAGTCACAAATATTTTTGTAACCAATTTCCCCCGCGCATCCACAGTGTTATAAAAACCACAGGTATCTCATATTATGAGAACCACACCGTGCAACTATGCACTTACTATGCCTGACCTGTACAATGAAAAACTTCAACACTATCGATATTTTCCTACTTAGTTATTCAATCCCCATCACTCCAGATAAACTTTACTGCTAAATACATATTTAATGAATAATAAATAAGGTTTAAAGAATTCCCTCCCAAGAACTCGACCACCATCGAATTCACAAAAAGTTCGCCTATAATCTTTAGAAGACCAATGAAAAATGGACTATTCGCGACGAAAACTACCACCGCGGGCTGAGAGGCGCTTGTGTCGCTGAAACAATATGGCCGTCATAACCGTACACGGTGCTATGTGTTTATACGGGAG
>NC_046662.1:90800915-90805731 GCF_010883055.1 Belonocnema kinseyi
GTAGCTTCTAAAGAATAAGTAGGTTTTCTCAATTTTAAGAAATATTGAATAGGCTACAAATTATTAACGGTCAAAGTTGGTGAAAAATGTCGAATTTTCAACTTTTGAAAATTCATAACTTTTGAAATATGCATTTTACGAAAAAGTTACAAGGAACATTTTCGTCTTAAAATGGGCCATATTATCTAAAAAAAATTATTCAGATCGAAAAAGTCATTTTTTCATAATTTGTTTAAACAATTGCGATTTAAACAAAACTTACCACTTTTTCGAAAAAACGCCGGGTATATTCGGATTCAGCGGCTCAAAATACATAAGAATCATACCTTTTTATCCTTGGACATATTATTGCATACGGCAGCATTGCCCGCTCCCGGACTATAACAAAAATAGTGCTACATCGACTTTAATGTCAATCGACTTTTGGTGTGAATACAAGTAAATTACATCCTTCAGATTATGGCCTTCATATTGTCAATAAGTATCATTATTCTTCAGTGGTATTTGCACGATATAGGGTAAACCAGCACCGATGATTACAAGAATTGAGGCCCACTTAGCGACATTGTTCCAAATAACAGCTGAACCTTTTTCTCGTGATAAAAAAACAGGGGATTTTTTTAACGATGTCATAAGTATTAATACTAACTCAATACGCGATAAAATCATTTTTCTAATTTTGCAACCCGTAATTTAATTTTGAATTAGTTTTGAATGAGAGTAGATCTATCACGTCCGCGTATTAATGTCGTGATGTTATTAACACTATGAATGTAGTGGTGTAAACATATTTAGTATTGCAAAATGATATATTTCGACCTTTAAACTGTTCCATGGTATTTAAAAAAACTAAAACTAATTTAAGGTTCACAAAAAGTAGCGAAAATGAAACAAAAAAGAAGTAAGAAATAGTACCAAAAAAATCACTTTTATTAAGCGTTACAATATCGCAAAAATATAAATTCCAAAATCACGAAAAAATTCTTCGATTCAAGCCAAAAGGAAAGAGTAGGTTCGACATATCCAAGTCTTTCGGAAAAAGTGTGCATGTAACTCAATTTAAAAAACATGCTTTTTGGACATTTTCAAGAAATTCAAAATTCAAAAGTAATTATTTAATTTCTTCACTGACAAAAACTTGACATGCAAAAATTTTTAAGACAGGAATATTTTTGAATTTTGAAATCCGTAAACGAAACTGAAAAATCTCAATAAATGGAATTCCCGTCGCCGGAAAAATTAAAAAAAATACATATTTAAAACAAGATACCACCGAAATTATAAAATTCCCGGCAATTTATAATTTACGAATTTAAAAAGTCATAAAATTATAAAATATACGATAATATGAAATTATTTTCGATACAAGAACATTTTCGGAAAAAGTCAATCATAAATAAAATAAAATACTTTTATTTGATGAAAATATTTTTAAAATTTTATTTTATATTTTTTAAACAATTTTTTTATTTTTTATATTTTAAAATTTTATAGTTCAGAAATTTTCTTGCGTAGGTCATTTTGTAATAGTGCCGATTATTTCATAAAGTCGGTATCTGAACTAGGGAATGATCTATTATCGGAATTTCTTATTTCGAATATTTTCTTTTTTGGGAATTTTACACGCTCGGAAAATTTATTTTTCGGAATTTGCAGTTGTCCCGATTTTAACCAATTTTATATCTTTTTTTTTTAGTTTTAGAATTTTAATTTTTTGAACGAGTTTATGTAAAGCACTGAGGTTAGGGATATAATTAAGAACTTGAAAAACGGTCAGGCTGCCGGGATAGGCGGTATTAACGCTGAAATGCTTAAACACGGTAGCGAGTTCATACCACATAGACTGTGCGAATTGATGAATTTATGTTTCGAGATGAGAGACGTTCAAGACGATAGGAAAAAAGCGATTATCGTACTAATATACAAGAGAAAAGGAGCTAAAAGCGACTGCAATAATTACAGAGGGATTAGCTTATTAAGCACCGTAGGGTAATGAAAATAAGAAAACCAAATATTTGGGAAGTCCCAAGTGGGTTTATACCAGGAAGGTCATGTACGGATCAAATATATAGCTTAAGGCAAATAATAGAAAAAGTTTGAGAGCAGGAAAAAAAGTTTTCTGTGCATTTCCTGACCTAGAAAAGGCTTTTGACAAGGTAAATAGAAGTAAACTTTGGGAAGTCCTGAAAGAGTATGGAGTCAATGAATGATTCTTACAAGCTATAAAAACAATATATACAGGTAACAAAGCGAGTGTAAGGGTGAGTGGGAAATTGAGTGACTGTTCCGATATAATTCAAGGAGTTAGACAAGGATGCGTTATGTCTTCATGGTTATTTATATTATTTATGGACAAGTGTCAAAAAGAAAGCATGGGCCTCAAAATTAACCCAAATAAAAGAAAAACTATTGTTTTCGAAGGAAAGAGTGAGAAAACACTATGCAATATTTTATTAAATGATGAGAGAATTGAACAAGTTTATAAGTTCGTATACCTTGGTAGCTATTTTACTAGCGGCGGAAAGATAGATGAGGAATTAGATAGACGCATAAACGAAGGTAAGAAGGTTATTGGTAGAGCAGGTCCCTTTATCAGAAGTAAAAATAGATCAAATAAAGCTGAAATGGCAATACATAACTCTATATTTGTACCGATGTACTATCGGTAGCGAGACATGGACTTATCAAGAAAAAGATAAGAGTAAAATTAACGCAATTGACATGAGATTCATGCGCATAATATGCGAGAAAACTCTGATGGGCAAAGTAAGTAACGACATAATTCTAAAAGAATGTGGTCCAGAAGAGCTAGTAGATACACGGGAAACAAATCGGTTAAAATGGTTCGGGCATGTTGAGAGAATGCCATCTGAACGACTAACGAAACAAGTGTATCAAGGTAAAGTAAATGGCATCGTGCCCAGAGGTAGACCGTGGAAAGAATGGTTAGAATGTGTGAATGAGACTTTAGTTATAAGAGACATAAGAAGTCACAGAAACACGAGAGCCTGCATGAAAAAATGCATAGACATAAAAGAAGCTAGTGAAGTATGCCAGGACAGGAAAGTATGGCGGCAAGTAGTTAATAAAAAGAGAGTCAGTATAGTGAATGACCCTTGAAACGAAAGACCTTGGCCACTAATGGACCCAAGTGGGGAACCTTACCTCACGACTTTGTGAGGATCTTCACTTGGGGTGATTGCTAGAGAGATGGATCAGCAACCTGAGTCGGATCAGTGTTGCGGAACGAACGTGTTATTTACATAAATAACACGAGAATTCTGGATCAATATGAAAATTCTCTATCCCTTCCACACACTACTCCTTTCCCCCGCCGAGTGAGTTACGCCTACCCCGAAAGGGAAATGGCTTAATGGTGTAATAATAAAAAAAAAAACAGAATGTAATTTTGGAACAAAATTGTTTATTTTTTAAATTTATACTGAAAAATAAAAAATGAAAGCTTATTGACAGTTCAGAAAATTCGACAATTTGCAATTTGCAGTTATTAAAGAACGAACAATTTCATAATGAAAGAGGTTAAGGGCAAATAATTTGTGTTTTTTTTTAATAATAACCGTGAAAATATCTCAAATCTAAGAGTATTAAATTTCAGGTATATATATAAAAATTGAACATAAATGATTTTTAAACTTAAAAAATTGAAATATCACAAACTTGATCGAGTTAAATTTACGGAAAATACGGGTTAATACTAGTAAGTGCGAATTTTCTAATAGAATTTCAGAAAAATTATGTTCTGGTAACATTAGATTAAAAGTAAAAAAATGTTGCTATTTTGAGGTAAATGATAAATGAGGTAAATAAATAAATGTATGAGGTGAATCCCGAAAGTGGGTGTGTTTACAGTCAATTCGATTGAAGTTTTATGGCGGCAGATAAGGTGCTTTTTAATATTCTCGCCTTAGGGTTTCGACATCTGCGATGCGTACGTGAGTGCACGTAGTTCACTCTAAGTACCTAGCATCGTAAAGCCTCCAGGGAAGCAATTAAGTAATTAAACAAATGTCCCAATGATGTTATTGATGATTCTGCTCACGCCCGCGATACTTTTCTTTATGAAAGGGCAAAACTTGCCTGCATGTAGACGCACGAGTATGACTTTATATCCTATTTGTCTTCAATCTACCCTGGTTATTATTTAATAATTAATATCTCAAAATGCCAGATATTACAGATCAAACTATCACATGGCATTTGCATCCAGAAAATAATTATGATCATGTTGAGAAATTAATTACTACAAAGGTTGAATTGAAAATTGCTATAAGAAAATTTATGACTCAATATTAGCATTTTTATTTAGTGAACGTACATTACTTAGGCAAGGATATTTTATGAAATTGTAAGCCCCCTCCTCCCTATTTTAAGGAATTATATGATTTGTGTAAAAAATGTATCAATTATTATTTTCACCATAAACCATAATTCAAGGGAGTTCGAGGGTCTTGAAAAAATTGCCAGTAATATGAAAGTATTTCAACAGATTTCGAAAGATTTTATGGTTTCAAAGGACTACACAGTATTTTAAGAAATTAAACAGTTTTTTACGGTATTTCAAAAAATTTTCAAAGATTTCTAGAGATTACATTAAATCTCAAGGAATTCCAAAAGATTTCAGAAGATTATTTAAAAATATTGATTTCAAAATATTTTAAAAGAGTGCAAATGTTTAAAGAAATTAACTAGAACAATTTTACCAGGTGTATACATATGAAACCGGTATTGCCATCTAGGGGCCAGTAGGCACACTTGTAGGCACTGTCGGAACTTACCATTTGTGCTAATTGGCGTA
>NC_046662.1:90805831-90813249 GCF_010883055.1 Belonocnema kinseyi
GGGCGCATACTTTGAATAAAATATTTGTTATCATTCTCTTGAAATAAATGTGTTTTTTTCTTGAAAAAATACCGGTTTCATATGTATACACCTGGTAGAAACAATGTCAATTTATCAAGGAATTTTACAAAATTTTAAGGGACTTTAAAAAACATTTTAAAGGATTTTACAAGATTTCGAAATATTTCAAGATAAGTGATGGGATTTTTGACGATTTCGAAGGATTTCATGTCAAACCGAAATATCTGGACGAATTTTGAAGGATATCAGGGGATTCTAACAGGATTTTAAAGATTTTAAAAGATTTAAAGAGATTACATAAGGAGTCAAAAGATTTCGAAGTATTTCAAAGGAATTAAGGAGATTTATTGGGTTTCGATAAGTTTACTAGATTTCAGAAAATTTTCAGAGATTTCAAAAGACTGAAATATGCCCAACGGATTTGAAGCATTTCCTAAGATTTTTGAAGATGTCACGGATTTCAAAGGGTTTAATATCAAGGATTTTCAGGAAATTTTATTGGATTTTTGAAGATTTTAAAATGTTTCGAGAGATTCGCAAAAATGGCCAAGTGTTTGAAGGATTTTAATTAATTTTAAAGACATGTAAAAGATTTTACGGAATCTCGTCAGATTTCGAAATGATCTATTCATGGAATCTGACGATTTTTAACCGATGTTTAGATATCCTAAGGGATTCTCATGGATTCTAAAGAATTATGAAGGATTTTTGAGGAATTTCAAATATTTCAAGCAATTTAAAGAATTTTCAAAGTTTTCTAAAGGTTCCAGCAGATTTTAAAAGATACAAAGTGATTTCGACGATTTCATAGGATTTCAAAGGATTTCGTAAGATTTTAAAGATTTAATAGAATTTCAGAGGATTACCGAATAATATTATAAGGGATTTAAAGATATTTCGAGGAATTTCAAAAATTTTCAAAAGTATAAATGTATGCAATACATATTTAGGGTGATTTCAAGTAATTTGAACAGATTCCGACGGACTCTAAAGATTACAATGTAAGGGATTTCATAGATTTCATATTCACATTCATATTTATGGAAGCCCAACAGCTTTAAAAGCCAGTTACAGGGTTTCCTTAAGCCTAATTCGAGGTTATAAATGAAAATAGTATGTGTCTTGTTTCAAATCTAATGCTATCTTTGCATTTTCCAAAACTACTCATATGCTCTCTTACTTAAATAAACTTATTTTCTAAATCATTGAGTTTACCAATGGAGGAGTAAAAAAAAATTAAAATTGTTTCCGTAATTTAAACAAAAATCATACAGTCACATCTTTTGAACCGGCGAATTATATACATTTCATAACAGTAGTATAAAGTGGTCTTTCAATGTAGACTCAAACTTAGGCACTGTAAATTGTATAATCAAAGGCTATCTATACACTTTGAGTAACTACTCGCATACTCTCTTATTTAATATAAACTTATTTGCTACCTCGTTAAGTTAACACATGGAAGAGTGAAACAAATCAAACTCTTTGATATACTTTAAACAAAAATCATTCATTCTTATACACATCTCTTGAACCGGCGAAATATGTACCTTTCCAGCGATAGTATAAGATGGTTTTTGCAATCTGGACTCAAACTGAGGCACTCTAAGTTGCAGTCTATTTAAAAGATATGGGCAATCTGTTTTGTTATGCAGTATTTTATAAACGAATTAAAAAAAAAAAGGATTGACCTTCTCTCTTCCAGCGACATTATATTAAATTTGTTATAAAAGAATAAGTAGCTGCTTCCCCTTTCTGGATAAACTCGATCAACTTTATACACTAAGTATCTAAGGAATTTTTTTTTGTTCTCTTTCGAGTATCTCAGCGTGAGTCACAAATTTTGGATCCCAAATTATTGAAGCATACTCTAGTTTTGCCCTGACGAAGCTGTTGTATAGCAGTTTAGCACTTCTAGATTATTAAATTTCCGGCACGCCCTAAATAAAAATCCAATCATTTTATTCGCCTGATTACATACAAAATCAGTGTGTTCTTTAAATCTTAATTGTGAATTAAAATTAATTCCTAAGTCACATATACTTTGTGTTCTATTTATTCTTACTTGATTTATTTCGTAGTTATAAATAATCAGATTCGTAAAGCTAGTGTACGTTACGACAGTACATTTTGTGAGGTTTAACGGTAATTTGTTTGCTAAACACCAATCATAGAGTATATCAAGATTACACTGTAGTTGCACACATTGCTCAACTCGGTTTATTCGCTTTAACATTTTTGTGTCATCAGCGTATAAAATCATTTTGGTTGAAATGTTGTCTGTAATATCATTTCCGTAAAGAATAAAGAGTATTAGACCTAAATTAGACCCTTGAGGCACTCCTGATTTTGGCGTATATAAGCCTCAGGTGAATAGCCCGCGAATTGAACAAAATATTTCCTTTTATTTAAAAAATTCTCCAAAAGTTTAAGTAAGTTCTGTGGCAGATTAAGATTATGTTGTTTTCTTAATAAGATTCTATTATTGATTCTATCAAACGCCTTTGAAAAGTCCAAATATATAACATCAACTTGTTCCTTATCCTTTAGCGCATCAGATGTATATTCCATAAATTCTGCAAGATTAGTTATAGTCGATCTTAGTGGCACAAATCGGTGTTGCTCATTTATCAACTTGGATTTTAGATATGACATAAGTACTTCGGCAATACACATTTCAAATATTTTAGAAAAGTTATTAACGATAGCTATTGGCCGGTAATTGTTTATCTCCGATTTACTACCACACTTAAAGACTGAACAGACACGGATTTCTTTCCATTTCGTTGGATAAACTCCGGAAGTCAAAGCAAGATTAAATATATAAGCAACGGTTCTATTGTAATTGGATAAAAATCTTTTACAAGAAAACTCAGAATCAGATCACTTCCAGCGGTATGTTTACTAGATAGATTTTTTATTGCACTCTCAACTTGGGATGGAACAATTAGCATTTTATTACCCAATACATCATAGCTTATTTCATTATAAAGATTTCCAATATCACTATGATTGACCTCTTCCACATACACTGCTTCAAAAATTTTGCAAACTCTCTAACAATCTAATTTTCTTCCCAAAATTCATTAACCTTATTTATCATAATGCCCAGAATTCTAGTTTCATTTTTAGTTTATCAGTAATATTCCATGTTTTTCGTGGATCATCTTTTATTGAGTTTTCTGCATGTGTTAAATAGGTTTTTAAATCATTGTATGATAATCTTTTTACTATTTTCAATACATTATCAAGTATATCTAGGTCTGAAGGTGACTTGTTGTATTTCTTTCTACGTTTTTCTGTTATTTTTATATAGTTCTTTAGTTCATTCGAAAACCACATAGGGTTTTGTTAGAAGATTTACATTTGAAAATTGGTATATATTCACGCATTACCATTAAAATTGTACTAGTTAAATAGTTACATGCTACTTCGAAATTTTGTATTAAATTTTAAGGATATTAACCGATGTTTAGAGATTTCAAGGAATATCTATGTATTTTAAAAGATTAGATGGGATTTTTATTGTATTTTGAAGATTTCAAGCTATCTTACATATTTTAAAATATTATTATGGGTTTTAAGGCATTTAGAGAAACTTTAATTTTTTACTTACTTTACTTCTTTTGTTTTATTTACAAAATTTCAAAGAATTGCAAATATTTCCAGGTATTTCACGAGCTTTAAGGAAAGATGTACTTCACAGTAAAAAAATGGTTTAATTTTGTCAACTCTATATGCTTACTGGATGTATGTGGTATGAAATACTAAATAATAATAAAAATGCAACAAATATCGATATAATGTGTATAATATCATAAAAAGTAATTTTGATAGAATAAAATCTACATTTGAACCGCGGTCCCTGTATGACTTCTGTGATCCGTATGCGACACTCTGTACGAAATCCTATCTATTAGCAGTAAAATTACTTCAATATAGACAAGCCTGTTGGTTTTTTAATAGCGAAGAGAATAAAGTATATTAAAGTTCATTTATTTAATGTTTTATCTGTAAAAAATTGTAAAAAGAAAGAAAATTGAAAAAAAACGGACAATAAATTACTTTTTTGCTTGAAAAGATCAACTCGTATTTCTCTCTAAATATTAGATTTAATCATTTCAAAAAATATCTAAACATCGATCAGTAAAAACTCACTAATTGAAATAGTAGTTAGACATTTCACTGATTGACCAGTGATTTAGGACTTATTCACAAATCAGTTCAGTGACACCAGAGTAAATTGTGCCAAACATATAACCTTTAAGCTTGAAAGTAAAGCGTTGTTGTTACTCTTTTACCTTAGTAGAAAAAATAATTCCTGAATGAATTAATTTTTTTTAATTTTTGGGCTGTAATTTAGCTGAATTAACTGCAGAAAATATATACTCTAACTCGTATAAAAATTACTTAATGGATGCGTACATGCCAGTTCAATCTTGAAAGTAAAGTAATATGTGAGATTATTTGTAATTTAAAAGCATCGAAACTTTTCACATTTTCAAATGTTTAATCATATTAATGGGTTTTAAGGTTTACTATGATTAGTTGATGGAATCTACTCAAATATTATTTTATTATGTCTGCTAAATTAACATGATACAGTGCTATCAACTCTCAAAAACGTGTTTATTTCTCCGAAGGAATAAGTACCTTTTCACTGATTGTCAGTGACCAATTTATAGCTATTTCAATCAATGAAATCTCACTGAAAATCAGTGACATTTCACTGATTCAGATTTAAAGAGTAGGGTCATGGAGATACCTTCTGGTACCATAAAGCTACAATAGCCACTGGTGTATTCTTTTGAAAAAGTATAATTATTTCCAAAATTTTAAAAATTTGTAAGTCTATACAAATTTCATTAAAATAAAGGAAAATACAATGAAAACATTTTTTTTAAAGCATACATATTTATGTTTTTATTCATTAATAAAATAATAATCTTAAAAAACTGTTTCACTACAAAAATTACCTCCTTTAAAAAAATTAAGCTGGCTCTTCTCTACAAAATGTATTCGTATAAAGGTGATGTGGCATTTGCGACCTTATTTCTTTTATAGTATTCTCTTGTGGTAAAAATAAACTGTTGATAAGTTCTTGATGCAAAAACTTCCTCTGCAATTTTAAGAGTCTACTCTAGTTTCCATTTGGGGCCCTGAAATACTCCACGGTCCCTGTCTAGTGTTTAAAAAATTCTTTAAAGAGGAAACTTACGTAAGGAATGCTTTGAACTTACCTTTCCCTTAGTAAGGTTTCATAACATTTTCTCGCCCTCCTCCCACAACCCGCCACCCAAATAATCCTTAAGTATTTAATGGACGCTCCGTTATTAAACTATTCGCAAAGTCACCAATTATTTTAGGGATATTTGTAAAAAGAGAAGTTTAATTAATCTTGCAGTGTAAATGTTATCTAGCAAGGGGTTGATGAGACAGTAGTAAATAATTTACTAGTTCTCGAATTCAGTATGGTATTAGTAATAGCTACCAAGCAGAAGTACTAGAATCGCGTCATCGCGTCAAGGACCACCCGTGGTGAGCTTCGATATACTCTGCTGGAGACAGCCTACACGACACAATCAGGGGACTCCCCCGCTATCTCGCTAATAAATTATTAAAGGGTAGTTCCTGGGAATGACGCCGGTCTATTGCGGAGAAAACCTGTGTTTCGATAAAACACTTATCGCACGCATCATAGCCATTATCGTATTAAAGAATTATCTCCACACATTTCTTGACAATGATTAGTTTATAATTCTTCCCGGAAAATAGGAATAAACATCATATGCACTAAGCGAGCACAAACTATCAATTAAAATAGTAAATTTGGACTTATTTTTCATTAGGAATCTGATAAGTTGGAAGATATATAAGAAAATATTTGGAAGAAAAATTAAACTTTCTATAGAGCACCATCTGTGCCAGACTCCCTCCTACTTATATACGTCCATTCCGGTTATGAAACATTTGTTCAGGTTATTAATGATGTTTATATTTATTAGAAATATCATGAAAATATCAGTTTTTAGGATACATGAGAATTAAAGCTTTCTTGATTTTAATTTCATGAGACATTTCAAACCGTTTAACAGACAAATAAATTCTCAAGATTGTTGGATTGACATGTTAATTAAAGTTACAACTTTTCTAAATGTAAAATATTTATTATTATTATTCTTTAATAATTAACTTCAAATTCAATTCTGCTTTTTAATTAATATTAGCATAACATACAAATATTCTCCATTAGTTACGTATTAAAATTTCTCTGAAGATGACGCATAAAAGGCCTTGAAACATGATGGATCCTGGTAGTATAAAAAGACGAGTAAATAATAAAGAAATGACAGAGAGGGGTAGTTGGATGTCGCTTTCTCTCTTTTTGCTCCCTCTTTTTTCAGTTGCCATATGTCTATCTCTGATGAGTTGTTTTACAATTTCATTGGAAAATATATTTCTCTCAATTTAACTCTCTTTGTGCAATTATTTTCTTGCACTTTTTTAAAACCAGTTTTTTAAAGAACATATACTTCTTCTTAAGTCTTCTTTGTGCAATTTAACTAATTAATTCGAAGCTGCCTTCACTCTCGAACTATTACGAAGATTAAAATAATAAAATGCTGATTGTCTAACCTAAACATATTTAGATACAATACTTGAAGCTTTTCTTTCGACCAACCAATAAAAAAACATTATCCTTAAAAAAAGGCAACATTAATTTTGACCTGCATTTTTAGCCTCCTTGCTTTTGAAGAAAAAAAAGCTTTCGTTTCAAGGCCTCAAAAAATAATCTTTTTTGCGATTTACAAATGCCTCGTTTTCACTGACAAAAAATGAAGAATTTTAAATATTATGAACCTTTGCAGTTAAATTATTTTACAGGCGCTGAAAATTATACGCTTTCTAATTGTAAAATTCCTCTTTTATTGAATTCAAACTTAAAGTTTTAAAAATTAAACAGTTCCAAAGTTCGCCTGAACATTGAAGCATTCTTAAATTATGATCTGAAAACGAAGCCGTTAGAAAATATTAATTTTCAAATTGTGTATCATGATTTTTAAAATTCAATAATTGTAATCTTAAGTACAAAATTAATGACTTGAAAATCAAAGGGAACAAATTCATGTTAAAGACGAATTTTATAACATGTCATTGTAACATGTCAAACATTGACACATGACACAAGAAGTCGCGAGGCGAAAAACACTTAAGAGGTGACCGAAATATAGGAGCTTCAACGTGGATAGAATGAATAAATCGTAGGTAATTATATGATTAATAATATTAATATTATCAAAATTGAGAACCTACAGAAACCGGATGTGCGCATAGATTTCCAAAATAAGATAATCGAAAGCATAGATAGGGCAACATGGGAGGACCGTATAAAAAAC
>NC_046662.1:90813349-90824465 GCF_010883055.1 Belonocnema kinseyi
AGATTGATCAGCAACCTGGGTCGGAGCAGTGTTGCGGAACGAACGTGTTATTTACATAAATAGCACGAGAATTTTGGATCAATCTGAAAAATCTCTATCCCACCCCCACACTACTCCTTTCCCCTGCCGAGTGAGTCACGCCTACCCCGAAAGGGAAATGGCTTAATGGTGTAATAATAATATTGATTTAAGATTTGCAGTACAGAACTAGATAAGCAAACATTTTTCAAAAAATGGGGTTTTTGCACACCAAATTCTTGACAAATCAAATACACGTTATGTAAAAGGGATTGTTTCTAAATCTTATGTTTAATATAGTGATAACCGAAAGTTTTAATTATATTTTTAGTTTTAAAATTTTAGCATAGTATTCATAGCGTAATAATAATCTTTCTTTTTTCCTTCCGCATCAATATTTCTTGAAATTATTATTGTTTATTGCAAAAAAAGCATTTTCTCCTTTTCACAAGCCTTCCAGGGAAATTTTTTTTTATACTTTTATTTTTGCCAATAGTTAATAATTCGATTTTAACTCCTTACTAAAAGCCAACTTCAAAAACCAATGAAATTGTAACCTGATAATTCAAGGACAAGTTACTCGGACTTAGTTAACTTTTTTAAATTAAACCTTATTTTGTTTGTATTTATCAACTCAATATCTCGGGAGTAAATTCTGATCTTTTATTTAATCTGAAAATGTATTTTTTTATCACAATCCGTAGCCGATCCTTCTCCAATTTGTGGTCAGTGTTACTTTGAGATTGTCAATTTCCACATCTAGTTTCTCGAAACTGGATAACATTTTCTCATTCAACGTTTTTGACATCAAATCAATATCACTGGAGCTCAGGAGTGGTCTTTTGTTTTATTTTTAAATCATAATTTTGATTGTACAGATTGTTTTTTCGCACTTCTGAAAAATTACGATTTTGTTTGTTATCTAGTTCTGTACTGCAATCCTTCAATTATTATTATAATTTCATTGAAAAATAGGAAAACATTGCGAAATATTGTGAGCAGGTGATATGTAGGAAGTCGCTTCCATGGGGCGAGAAAGGAATGGAAGAAGGTGGAGTTGGTGGCGCCAATGAAGCCCTTGTCTTGCCGACAACCCAACACCAGTCCGTTCGCCATCGCGGCTTCCCAAAACCTTTCGACCCCCGACTCTGAAAATGCGAATGTGCCGAAGGGTTGACGAGCAAGGCTAAACGGTGGAAGTTCGTAAGACAAAGCAGAGCCGTTACGCTCTGAAATTCGCATTTTTCCACGGCGCTATGCAAATCCTTTGACAAATTCTTGTGTCTCAGAGTTTTACGAGTAGCCGAATTTTATGTCTCCACGCTAATTTTATCCCAATTTTACGGGCAATTTTTAAATGACCCTTCACATTTCCAATATCTGGATGCTTCCTGAATTTCGAAAGGCTGAAGCAAAAACAGTAGAACTGTAACGAAAGCGAAAATTTGCGGCTAAAGTGTAACAGATGAGGAGAGATTTTCGGTTTCTTGACATTTTTACAACTGCAGGACATTTTGGAAATGTGACACTTGATAAAATCTAGAGTGTCCCAGAAAGTATTAAAAATGGTGTGTCAGTTTTACAGGTATTTTGGAAAATTAGAAACTCTGGGCCCGAGAATGAAATATGGTAGCTTTTTGGTCGACCAATTATTCATTTTCTCAGTATTTTTAAGGTTCATATGATAATGATTTTTTCTTACCAAATTCAAGATTCTAAGTTGAATGAAGATAATGCTTTAAGGGAACTTACCTGAAACAAAAGAAAAAATAATCGTTTAGAACATTTTTACCAGTTTATGAAGTTTAAATAATTAAGATATAATATATTTCCTTTGAAAAGTTCAGTTTCTGGTCAAATCTACAGATCAATTCTCTATTTTTGTTGTGGGCCTACAGATAATTACAGTATTTCATATTCCTGAGTCTTTATAAATCTTAAAAACTGACCAGAAATTCTGAAGAAAATCTTCCTTTTGAGAAATTTTAGAATAGAATATCGAATGAATGTTAGATTTAAAATTCCAAGATTGAAATTAAACATTATTGGTAATTAGGCGTTTTAATTTTAAAATTGAATATTTATATAAAACAGAAAATTTTGAAAAGTATATATAAGTTAAAATACTTTAATTTTTAAGTGTCCCGAGCTAATTAGAGTTATATTTAATTAGCACCATACCAACTGAAATTATTCGAACTATCACAAAACTAAAAAAATTAAAAAGTTTTTATTTGAACAATGTTAAATTTTTAATGAATAAAATATTTATAATTTAAAAATATTTAATGCTTGACGGATTGAAATTGACAAATTAAAAAGCTAAGTTTCAAGAACGAATATTAATTTAACAGAATAAGATTTTGTCTTTCTTCAAATAATCTAAACTGTTGTGATTCTGAATTAAGGCCAAAAAAGTTATGTTAAAAAGGTTTTTCAGGTTCGAGCGAATGGATGTAAAAGTTGACAGTCTCAAAGTAGCACTAACCTAAAATAGAATGAGGCTAGGCTGCGGATTGCGACAAAAAATTAAATTTTCAGTTAAAATAAAAAATTAAATTATGTAATCGAGATATTGAGTATCTGAATCTTTTTGGGTAAAAATAAAACCTTTTTTCCGAGATACGGGGATGCTGAGTAAGAATAAAAAATGTTTGGTACAAAACCATAATCTGTTTAAAGAAAATAGAAATTAAAGATAACGATGTTGTAATATGAGACACTTTTATGGTGAGAATCCGAAAAAATGTATATTCTTTTCATTAAATGATAATCATTTTATGTAATTTTAATGCTAAAAGGCTAAAAATAAATTATTACTGTTTTAATTTGAACTAAATGTTAACTTGAATTTCATTAACAACATTTATTTTGTAAATATTATGTAGAATAAGCAGGACAAATTTAAAGTAAAAGGGGAAAAATGTGGAACTGATATTTACTCTGCTGGTTCATTTCAACTCAAATGATTCTTCAAACTGTAAAACAGGGTACTATTTTGATTCCCAGGATTTGGCATGATCATCCACGCGCGTATAGAAGCCCCTCATGTAATATTAATGATTAGCCGCGGATCGAATACCCCATGATAGCTTCCACCCTGCCACCCTCTTTCCCCCTCCGCCTATGGACATCGAAACGCTACCCCGTCCCAGAACCTGATTGTGAAGCGGGTCAGAGCCACTGATTTTCAATGGATGGGACCCGAATTTAAACTATGATTACCCCACCGGTCGTGCGCTAAGTATGGGTCTCGAATTCGAGGAAATGAACCTTTGACAAATTAGAACCTCGAAAATTACGTGTACTTTATAACCGCCCTGAATGTTCTTCGGCCACGCTAATGGATCGATTTATTTTGAAATCGCGATCCAAAACTTCTTTTACTTTTTAATTGCACCTGTACCTTCTTATGACATTTATAAATTAAGGCAATAGAACAATACATTAATTTTTTACGTTAGAGGGAAACGATTCCCTTAATTCGTTTCTGAATTCGATAAAAGAAATTGAAATTTTTTTTGGCGAATTTTGGTTTTAACAGGTAGCACTCAAAATTTCTCACGCAAACTACATGGGAAAAAATCACTTTTCGGATTTTTTTGGAATAACTTGTGGGGGTTTGTGAAAATTTAATTGGGAAGTTCGATCATATTGGTTTGCCCGGTCCCCACTTCGGTGTCCTTTCAATGCCTCCGACCCTCTTGAATCCAATAATTTTTCTCGTTTCTTTGCCAGAAATGATTATTCGTGGTCTCGTGAACTATTTATTGATATTTTAATGTAATTGTTAACTATTTAGGCAAATGAAATTTTTTTAAAGAATCCATTTTTCTCTAAAAGGTGGATTTTCTGGATTCATAATGTAGATTGCCTTCTTAGAAAACAGAACGAATTTGTTTAAATATAGGCAAAAAATAATTATAGATATTCCACCAGCCTAACAATAATTTTGTTGGCCAAAAAATTAGAATAAAATGCTCAAGGTTGTAGAATTCGTGCAGAATTAGCATTTTTGGATTTATAGAGATACTTGTAGGGGCATCGTGGGTTTGTAGTTATGGGTTATAACAAGTCCTCGAATTGTCCTGTACAATTTTTCTCTACCTCTCATAAGTTATTCCAAAAAACCCTAAAAGTAAAAGAAAGATAGGCCTAAAAAATAAAAGTTTTTTTAAGTTCTTTCTGTAATAGAGTGGTTTAAGAAGGCTTTATATTTTCTAAAATATCACTTATACAATTTATTCCTAATGGCATGATTTTTGGTAGAGTTTAGAAAAAAAAATTGTTTGGAGTCACGATAGTTTAATACGTTAATTTCAGTGACGTACATTAGACCCAAATTTTCGACAGAGTGAAAAATATATTTATTTATTGATTGCGCGTCCCTAATTTTACAAAGACCATACTGATTATATTTTAATTACCACTCTCTTAAACTGACTCATTGAAATTGTCACTGGTTGAATCAGTATTTTGAGTTGTCGGTAGTGAACCCGTAATTTTCTTATTTTGACTCAAAGAACCTGTTAGTGACTTAATTAAAATAGTTACTGAAATAAATCAGCGACACCAAAGGATAGATTTCAACCAATGATCATACCAGTGCTACAATAACCATCCACGCGGCCAAGAAATAAACCTTTAGTCGTGTCGTACGTCCGGGTCACCGATCGTGTCTTTGCATTTCTCACGAGTAAAAAAGAGTTTCATTGTGTATTGGAATTAGTCTTTATGTTAGAAATATTGTAGATGCGGCTGCAAAAAATAAGTCTGTTGCTTGACTGTAAGGTTTCATATATAGCCAGCTAATGAACAACAATTAGGTCTGACTACTGGTAGTAACCAGTGAGATGTTGCTGAAATTCAATTAGATTTCTTAGTCGAAAGCTTGAATCATTTGAAATTAAAAATCAAAATTTTGTTATCAAAAGAAGGGAATAACCTTAGAATATTAATTTTTGTTACTGAAACTCTTAAATTTTAATTTGATTTCTTTTCATTTCGCTAGAAATTTTAATTATCGCTTCGATTTTGAATTTTTACAAAGTGTAAAAAATATTCAAAATTAAATTGTACATAACAGTCTTACCAATTCTTATCAACTTCCAATGATAGTGATCTTTAAAGATTCAGATGCATGTACTGAGTCTTAATTGCTCTTATGCATTTTATTTAGTGATCCATTTCAATTATAGGAATAGCCAGTATCGATGTTTTCTAAAAGAAAACAAACTGTAGAATTTATGTTGAGATAGAATCTGCATACCTATACCTGATGCATACAAACGGCGTGATTATCACTTTGTCCAATTAATTCAACCATTGAAGAACTGCAGCGGCAAGAAATAAGTGGAATCTTCATGCTACCCCATAACTCCAATCTAGTATAACCACTTTTTGTAAATCTCAGTACTAAAAACTAAAAAGTAACAAAAATATCAGGGAATTTAATTAACTATTTTATTTTAGTATTTCTTTTTAACATGATCTGTTTTTAAAGTTACATAAATATAATTTTTCTAGCATTCTTGAGAAAATTCAACAATACTTCTGAAAATTTCAAATAAGTAAAATCGAAATTTCCACAAAAATTCATTTATAATCAAATAGTTTAATTTTTGGTCAAAGAAGAAGAAAATCACAACGAAAACTGGAATGCATAGTTGACATTTTCAGCCAAATAAGATTGTAATTTTTAATAAAAAATAGTTTAACTTATCCAAAAAGATGAATTTTTAACAAAATAGTTGAATCCCTTAACAAGAAAGATTAATACTCAAGCAGTTATATTTTTAATAACAAAACATTAATTTTTACAAAAGAGACAAATCCTCTATACAGTAAGGGTACGTGGGTTAGCGTTCGCAGATGATAAGGTTGTTATGGCAGAGTCAATCGAAGACTTACAAAAAATGTTGAATAAAATAGATGTAAGCATGAAGAGCATGGGCCTCAAAATTAACGCAAATAAAACAAAAACTATTGTGTTCGAAGGAAAGAGTGAGAAAACACTATGCAATATTTTATTAAATGATGGGAGAATTGAACAAGTTTATAAGTTCGTATACCTTGATTGCTTATTTACTAGGCACGGGAAGATAGATGAGAAATTAGATAGACGCATAAACGAAGGTAAGAAGGTTTTTGGTAGAGCAGGTCCCCTTATCAGAAGTAAAAATATATCAAATAAAGCTAAAAGGGCAATACATAACTCTATATTTGTACCGATGTACTATACGGTAGCGAGACATGGACCTTTCAAGAAAAAGATAAGAGTAAAGTTAATGCAATTGACATGAGATTCTTGCGCATGACATGCGGGAAAACTCTGATGGACAAAGTCATTAACGACATAATTCTTAAAGAATGTGGTGCAGAAGTGACGTTAGTAGACACATGGGAAAGAAATCGGTTAAGGTGGTTCGGGCATGTTGAGAGAATGCCAAATGAACGACTAACGAAACAAGTGTATTTAGGTAAAGTAAATGGCAGTGTGCCCAGGGGCAGACCGCGAAAAGAATGGTTAGAATGTGTGAATGAGACCCTAGTTAAAAGAGGCATAAAAAGCCACAGAAACACGCGAGCCTGCATGAAAAAATGCATGGACATAAAAGAAGCTAGAGAAGTATGTCAGGACAGAAAAATATGGAGACAAATAGTTAATAAAAAGAGTGTCAGTAGAGTGAATGACGCCTGAAACAAACAGCTCGGCTACTAATGGACCCAAGTGGGGAACTTTACATAACGACTTCGTGAGGTCCTTCGCTTGGGGTGATTGCTAGAGAGATTGATCAGCAACGTGAATCGGAGCAGTGGTGCGGAAAGAACGTGTTATTTAAATAAATATCACGAGAATTCTGGATCAATCTAAAAATTTTATATCCCTTCCTCACATTACTCCTTTCCCCACCAAGTGAGTCACGCCTACCTCGAAAGGGAAATGGCTTAATAGTATAATTCGTGTTCAAACTGGCGTGGTTCAAACTGAAGGAAGCAAGGGCAAGTAGTAAACCTGAAATTCAACTGTCAAATATCACAGCTTTAGATGTTTCAGCGGTCTTGAAAAGGGCAAGTAATTGTAAAACTACAGGTCCGAACAGAGTGCACAACTTCTGGTACAAGTACCTGACGAGTGTCCATCTTACGTTGGCAAAGTATTTTCAGGAGATCATTGAACACTCAGCTTTAATGCCAGGCTTTATGCTCCAGGGTACTACGTATATGTTATCCAAAAAACCAGACGCTCAAAATCCATCTGACTTTTGACCGATAGCCTGTCTTCCAACAATGTATAAATGTCTTACAGCTATCATTGCAGATAAGGTATATTCTCATTGCGACGAGAATGACATTATTACAGAAGAATAAAAAGGATGTTGTAAAAACTCGCGAGGCTGTAAAGATCTAGTCACTATATCCGCTGTTGCCATAGCTCAAGCTCGCAAGTAAGTGATCGATGTCACAAAGCAGTTTTTCAATGATATCCACATGGAGTTCGGACTAGACTAGATAAATGTTGAACAGTGCATTTTATCAGATGAGAATTAGGGACCGCAGCGTCAGAGAACGAGTTCGAAAATGACATCGAGGCAATGGCTGCAGGCGAATCATATAAATAACTGGGTATTCTTGAATCTAAGGGTATTCAGCATACGATAGTTAAGACAAGTCTAACGACTGCCTTCACTTCAAGACTCAGATTGATTATGAAGGGTTTTCTCAACTCGGTAAACAAAATCAGGGCAACAAACACATATGCCATCCCTGTCCTCACGTACTCATTCTGGCTCATAAAATGGTCTAACACCGACCTTGAAAAGTTAAATAGAATTGTTCGTGTAGAAATGACGAAGCACCAAATGCACCACAGAAATTCAGCGAGTCATAAGTTATACAGTTGCGAGACTATTTTAACAGCAAAGGAAATGTCGCGCTTTACAGTACAATTTGTACAGCGGAACTTGTCTACACACCCTTAAATTATTCCTCAAATGGGCCTGGAATATCAGGGCAGACACCATAGAGGAATTAGAAATACAATGGAGGCAGAAAGCCATCCATGGCAAGCACCCCAAAACGTTAGACCAAAATGAAATGGATAGTGAGGCATCCAATATTTGGCTCAAAAATGGTGTTCTGTATTTAGACATAATGATGTCGCGGGCATTATACATCAACAACTTGCCCTAAACCTAGGACTCTTAAAAGAATGGATGCCTTTCTATAGATGCATTTGAATGCCCGTTTTAGAAAGCGAAGATTACATCTTATATTGGGATGTTACTATCCAAACGGATCATTACATCCGGGCCAATCGACCTGACACCGTGATGCGAGAAAAAAATGTGGAAGAGTCTACATCATCGACATTGCTTGTCCGCTTAATCGAAATCTGCAGTTAACCTATACAACCAAGATCCACATGTATAGCGAGTTAAGGCGTGAAGTAAAGACCATATGGAGGAATGAGAATCATGCATCTATTCATCCCATTGTGATTTTGGCTACAGGCAATGTGCAAACAAGATGCACTGAACATTTTGAACATTCAGGAGTCAGTAGGGCATGGAAGCAGCTCAGAAGGCGGTTTTATTAAACACCTATCGCATTGTAAGAAACTTTCTTGACCATCAGGAAGTGAGCGACTAAAAACCCGTGGAGTTAGATATGGTAGCTCTAAGAAAGCATCCAGAGGTGACTGTTGTCACCTCCAACGCTTGTGGTTGCTCGTAATTGTATACCTACAACATCAACGCAGGAGGTTTCAAGCATCGTATTAAATTAGTTAAATTAACTTATAACATTCTGATCTCATCAGTCACTTGACTTAGTCCATGGCTATGATGTATAACCGAGTTTACCCGAGTAAAAGTTTAATATGAACATAATAAATAACATATTAGTATTATATTTATCACACATAGAATTTTTGAAAATAATTTCATTCTCAAAGGCTGAAGTTCGCCTTAACCTGCCAACAATTGGGTACATTACCCTAAATATTCTCTTCAAAATTTGTGTTTTTTGGTTAAAAATGAACTTTTTAACTGAAAATTGAACTATTTAGTTTTTAGTTTAAAATTGATCTTTATGGATTGAAAATTCAACTATTTTGTTAAAAATTAATCTTTTTAGTTTAAAATTAAACCATGCGTTGGAAATTCATGTATTTTATTAGAAAGTCAACGTTTTCTAAACATTTTCATCCTAAATTAAAAATTAGAAACATTATATTGGGCATGACTAATCTACGACTTTCAAAAAATAATGTAACAGCTGCTGCTCAACAAACATGAATGAAATTGTGTGAAAATTAAATTTGGATTCGCAAAAGTGGATGAGTTTCATCTAAAGTTGATAATCAGGATTATATCCCGGGGTTTACTGTGAAACTGGCACTGGTAAGAGAATTAAATTTGGGTTAGAATTGAAGCTTGTAAAGAAACGCAAAACATTATCTGGGGATTAGAATATGAACATAGGATGAAATAAGGGAAAGATTCTGCAGACGTTGAGCTAACCTATCATTACAGCTGCCGCGGATAATTCAATTTATTTCCCATATTTACGAGACGCGAATGGAGGGAAGTCTCATCGTTTGCCTCTTTTCTTGGTGTACATAGAAAACACTTGTGTGAGGGTGTATGAAAATCTTGTAGCATAATATACGTTGGTATAGTATGCAGACTTATTTGGTTTGCATTGCACTGTCTTAAGTGCGAACTTAAAACGTGGAACGTGTTCGACGGTCAGAGGGCCGAGACCTGGAGAGCCGTAAACCACATCACGAAGACCATAACTGCTTCATCGTGCATCTTTAAGGGACTTAAAATTATTTCCAGTTCTCCTGAATTAACGAGCTTCAAAAAATCTCAGAAGTATGTCCACATTTTATTTCTGCTTACGAAATTTATTTTTATTAATGAGGAATTTGATTTGTGATAAAGTGATCTTTAGGAAATTAATAATTATTTTGGGGTCTGTTCAAAAGCTACGTCTTGCTATTTTGAACCCTTTTTCCAGCCTTCCCCTCATCGTCATAGGTCATGACACAAACTTTGAATCCCCGGCGACGTCAAAACTACGAATACCCCCAAATGTCTCCCCCCATTTTGAATCAAAATTTGTTCTTCGATTAAATTTGATAAGTGCCTAAAATAAAACTGACTTTCAAACTCTAAAATATGAATTTCCATTGTTTCTTTTAAAAATTTCGATACGATAACGATACGAGACGGCACTTTTCGATATTTTTTCTATATATGGTGCAAAAAAAAATAATTATATATCAAACAAACAGTTGCATTTGCAACCAAATATTTTAACTTTCAAGCAAAGGGGCCAAATTTTCAACAAAATAGTTAAATTTTCTAACTACAAAGATGAATTTCTAACAAAATGGACAAATTATCAAACAGACAAAATTAAATTTTTCAATACGCAAGACAAAATGGCCAAGTCTCGACAAAACAGTGGAATTTTCAACCCGAAAATATGAATTTTTAACAAAAAAGTAAGTTATCAAACACATAGTAGTTAAATCTGAAACTAAAAACAATACATTTTTTAACAAAAATAGAATAGTTGATTTTGCAGTTCAAATTTTTTATTTCTAACCACGAATCCGTGAATTTCCAACCAAAGAGATGAATCTTCAATTATTAAAATGAATTTTCGATAAAGTATTTAAAGTTTTAACCAAATTATTTAATTTTTAATCGAGGAGATTAATTTTTTACTGATAAACACGCCTTTTAAACCAAATATGTAAATATTCAACCAAATTGTAGAATTTTGAACCAAAAGAGATAAATTCTAAACTAAAAATATAATATTAGACTTTTCAATTAAAAATATTGAACTTTCAATCAGAAATATGAAATGAAACAATGGGGAAAAAGGGGAAGTTTCTTTAAAAAAAGGGAAAAGAGGAATTCCTAAAAAATTATAAAAAGTCGCGAATAGGGAAAGAGTGTAATGTCTTTATTTATATGCTTTAATTGTAAAATGAAATCACTAGTTTTCAATTTTTCAAGCATTTCAAACCATTTTTTTCAAAATAATATTTTCGACGTGTGATGTCACATGCTGCGTT
>NC_046662.1:90824475-90838931 GCF_010883055.1 Belonocnema kinseyi
CATTTAGTGGTAGTGTAACGTAGTTTTTAAAATCAAAAAATATTTGAAAACAAGATTTTTAATCTTCTTAACAAAACAAAATTGTAATTTCCTATAGCATCAAAACATTTTAAAAACTATTGACAAATTGAACTTAAAGCGAACAACCACAGGATTACAAATTTTGCAAAAGATTAGACAAACTTTTCAGTATTTCGCAAGAAATATATAGAAAATTAACGGGGTAAATAATTATATAATAATAGTGTTAGTACCAGTTTTTTAATTTCCACAAAAAAGATGTGAATTTCGTACTTCTACAGTGAAATTCAGCACGATATATAGATCATTTCCGGTGAAAGCCGAAAAAAGCGAATCTAGAGAGCAATCTGTTCTCTGCAATGGTATTCATGAGTACGTGCGCACGGAAACGAGGAGTATTCGGACATCACTTGTAGGGGTCGAGTGGACTTTTATTTTATTTTTTTTTGCTAGTGTCGGCTTTCCCTTCGACGAGGTCTATTCACCCATGACGCGGAAAGGAACCTTTATGGCGCTGTTTGCCCTCTTCATTCGAGTGGGAGGGTCGTTTTCACGGCTCTACTTTTTTTGCTTTCCCCGTTCTCGCGCTTTATCGTCAAAGTTCACCCTCTCTCTTCTCATTCGTATCCTCGCCTCGGTCTCGTTTTCCCTTCATCTCAATTTTTTCATCAGGACTTTTCATTTGTTTACTTATTCACCAACATTCTTTTATAGTTGATATATATTTTTTTATTTTAAGAAAGCAAAATTGTTTAATCTCGACTGTAGGTGACAAGAAAAATTAAATTTCTCCAAGCGTATTCATGCAATGCAATGGAAGTCTTACTTTACGAGGACCAAAACATAAATTTACTGATGACTTTTTTTCTTTCATCCCTCTATATTCTTTCTATGGATCATAAATCCTTCGACCCACCCGTAAGTAATGTCGGCTTCTAAGGTACAATTCCCCTTTCCCTCCTTTCCTCCGTCAATTTACTTAATATACTGCGCGCAATTACTGTATTTAACGTTGCATACTCATCGTACGCGCAATAAGAAATTATCTCCTTCGTTGCACTTTGCGACGATTCTATAGTTATCGAGTCAATGAGTATGATACTTTACATTTCTTTCGGCTCAGTTTACATCTCTTCAAAATTAAGTGATAATCGAGGAGTGGATGACTTGGTTTTTATTTCAACCTCGATCAACATTCTATTTTTTTCCATAACATTCTGGCATATCATGAAATATTCCAAAATGTTTTGGATTTTTGTGGAATGTACATATTAAAAAATATATAAACCTGAAAAATTTAAATTGTGCAACAAAATTGCACAAGAAGGCTTCAGAAGAAGTAGGTTCCCTAAAAAATGTTTTTTTTTTTTAACAAATACTCAAGAAAATCAATTTGTAACATAATAGCACAAACAGAGTTGAAATAAGAGAAATCTGTTTTCAAATAACATTGTAAAACGGCTCATTTAGAGACAGATATATGACAATTGAAAAAAGAGGGAGGGAAAAAGAAAAGACAAGTAACCATCTCTCTCTCTCTCTCTCTCTCTCTCTCATTTCTTTATTATTTATTCATGTTTTGAAGTGATAAATTCTTGATGGCACGGTGTAAGCTCGCAAAACTGGGTGAAGCTTCGAGGGTGAGGTTTCGAAAGTAACGCAAAACTGGGAAAGGGGACGTTTCCAGGGTAACGCTTCCTCTTCTCTATCTCTCCTTCGCTTCTCCCACTAATTGATTCTTTTAATTCTACTCTCTCTCCATGTATCCTTCGCTTCTTCCACCTTTCTCCCCTTACCACTCTCTCTTCCCCCCCCCTCTCTCTCTCTCCATCTCTCCTCTTTTCCTATCCATCCCTCGCTCTCACACTCAGATTGAGACTCGGACTGCATTTGTGTATAGCGCCATTGATGCATAATCCTGTTAAACAAAACAAGAATCCAATGACCAAATTTTGACCACAACGTATAAACGAAAACCAAAAAAACCCTATTGTAATCTGAAAAAAAAACCCCAAAAAAACAAAAAAAAAACAATAAAAAAATAAAATTTTCGGAAAAAATAAAAAAGAGGAAAGAAAAATGAGAAGGCAGCCGACCACATCCCCTTCCTTCTCTTTTTCTTTCTTTCGTCTGCTGTCAATTTCTACCATATAAAATTTTCTTGCCTTGATAAGGGTACTGTACGAGTACCGAAACCTTAGTAATGCAAATGTTCTTATTTATGTTTTTTATTTTCATTTTATTGTAATTTGATAGGCATAAAAATAAAAAAGATGAAAGAAAGAAAAAGAGAAGGAAGGGGGTGTGGTCGGCTGCCTTCTCATTTTTCTTTCCTCTTTTTTGTTTTTTTCCGAAAATTTTATTTTTTTTTGTTTTTTTGTTGTTTTTTTGTTGTTTTTTTGCGTTTTTTTTTCAGATTACAATAGAGTTTTTTTGGTTTTCGTTTAGACGTTGTGGTCCAAATTTGGTCGTTGGATTCTTGTTTATTTTATCAGGATTATGCATCAATTTGATTATTGGACGTTAAATGGGATTTTTAATTTGGATTATGGTCTAATTTAAATTTCGTAAATTTTGTATAGCGCCATGCGCTCTTCTTGAAGGTCGTGGTTCGTATTGGTACGTGAATTGATTTGCGATTTTTTGTGTGATTACTGAAGTGTTACATAATTATTAAGTGTATTTAAAATAGTTTTCATTTTGAGATAGTTCAAGGAAAAACCACTTTAATTTACATAATATGAAGTTATTACTTCTACTGGGCGTCCCACGACGGTTCACGTGTTTTTAATACTACAAGGATCCAACATGTTTCGAGGCCTATTAGGCGTCTTCATCACAGACATATTAACAGAAAACTAATATGGAATATTTGTATGTTATGCTAATATTAATTATAAAGCAGAATTGAATTTGAAATTAATTATGAAGGAATTATTAGCATTTATTTGTATTTGATATTTCTTGGAAGTGATAATTGGCATTTAGTTCAGTAATATTTATTTTTGTTCTGCAATTAATTTTTTAAACGTTTTTTTTTTTAGAATAAAGATTAGATTTTTTATTTTCGCCCCGAACTGACTTACCGATCTTTTAAGTAAGGCAATGTGAAACAGTCCTGCCTTAGACATTACATTTTATAATTAAATTGACCTAAATGCTATTATAATGTAGTCCAAAAAAGTACGCAGAAACATTTCGAGTAATTTATCCCCCCGTACAGTAATTTTTTTCCTATCCCATAATCGGGCTTTCATTCAGGATATTGTATCTGATATATGCGATTTAATTTACGCCATATGTACTGCTTCGATTATTTTTTTAGCAGAATCTTACATTTTACAGATACTTCATGTAAAATTCTTTTCAATTTTACGTAATATCGAGTTAAAAACACTTTGAATTAAAAAACTGGCTAAAGCCTGCGTCAATTCAGAATCAGTTGTTAAAAATTCTATCTCATAAAGTAATGGGAAAGTAATGCGTTCCTTTTTTCAGCAACGCTTACAGTAATGCGTTAGTTTTTGAAAAAATAATGGTAACATGCATAATTTTTTTAGAAAGTAACAGTAACGTTCGCGCGTTCCTTCTGACTGTTAACATGCCAAATGCTGATAATTATAGAGAAAAGTACATCAATTCCTACAATATCCTGGCATTCTGAAATATTAATAATTTTTCTACAATATTCTGGAATACTTTTGTATATCTTGGAAAACTGTTGGATTATCTAAAGTCAAAATCAGATTAAATGCGGTATAAAGCTTTAGAATTTTCTAGAATTCTCCATAGTTTATTTGACATAATATTTCAGAACACGGGCCTTTTCAAAATTCCAGAAATTTCTGAACTTTTCTAGAATATTCTGCAACACTTAAATGTGATTTTCAGTGATTTTCTCCAGATTTGTTGCTCGTATAATAAAACCAAAATTGTCACCGAGGTACGTGAAACTACGTTCAACAGGTAAAAAGATTACGAATTAGCCATGGTCAAGTTCAGGAATTTATGCCCCGAAATTAGCCCGTTAACCGTGGGGGGGGGTCGATTTTACCCATGCCGAAATTTCAAATCGGTGCTATTTGCGAAACGAGCAAGAAGACCGGTCCTTACCCCCATCTAAAAAATTGTACCTTTAGTCAGCTTTAGGGTGCAGTTAAAGTGCAGTTTGGGTCGACCCCCCCCCCCCTCCGTACGGTTTAGGTATTATTTCAAAAGATCACACTTGAGGTAAGTTTACTATTTTTCTTTTTTTCTGTATCAGCGAGAGTAAGGCGAATGCATTTATTACTCCTTATAAGTCAAAGTATAAAAATTGATTATTTATTACATTTCAATCAAGTTAGGCCGATAATAGGAGCACGAACGATAACAGATGCATTTACCCTACGATTTCACTTTATATTATTTTAATAAGAAAAGTCATGGTCCTGTGTGTACATATTTAGATCAGAAAATAATTTTTTGTTAATAAATAAATGGTTTTGCATATAGCAATGTGTATATTTCTATTAAAACCTCCTACATTCACACCTAAAATAATTCATGAGTTCATGTTGGAAATTAAGGGTTTCAATTCCGTGAAAATTTCTGTCGACATTTTTTCATTGAAAGTCACACTCTTCCCCTTTAATTTCCTTTTTGAATCGTTCAATTCCATTCATTTGTCTCTGATTTATGTATTTAAAAAAAATTATGTTCTTCTATCAGTTTATTTGTTTATTGTTAATTATATCGTCAATAATTCAAAAAAAAACACATACTGCGAAATTGTACCGTTAAGTAGAAGGTTCCAACTAGAACCATGAATTTTTTCAGATTTTTAGGATCACGTTTTCGATTTTTTTTAAGCATTGGGTCGCATCTCGCGGAGGTCAGATTATGGAAGTTGCTCCCAGTAATGTTCTGGAATTTTCTAGAATGTTCTAAAATCTTTTAAAATGTTCTAAAATTTTTGGTATGATTCAAATATTCCTAAAAGTTTTAGAATATTTTGAAGGTTTGAAAAGACATATTTAATTTTATGGTAAATATACCTCGTTAGAGCTATTTTCCCACTTCTTTTGTGTTTATTCATGTCCATACTCTTTTATTCTTATTGGAAATTCAATAACTACATACTATTTGCTCAATCGCTCACGAGTAAGTGATCGAAAATGCCTCACAAACTGCAATTTCGTGAGCGAACGATTTCCTGACATTCACCAAGTACGGTCAACAGTGATGTAAAGAAGCAAATTTTCTTTATTATGCTTGTACATAATAATCAATTCATACCGGTTTTTCTAACTATAAAAAGAATTATTTATTTTCACTGCCAAAAATTTATTGTATGCAATATTGATTTGACCTTCTGTTTTTGGATCGTACTTTTGCGAATAGAAAGGTTTTGTGAAAGATTTTTTTTTATTTAAAAAGAGAATCAGTCAAGCAAGGTGGGGTAAAAGAATCAGTGGCTTATAAAATCACCAAGTCAGCATTAGCAGAAAGTAAGCGCATCCTATTTTGGTTTCCTGCCAACTGTCACGTCCTTTCCAACCCTCTCTTTTCCTTAGTTTTATTTTCTCGATTTATCCCCCCCCCCCCCTTAAGTCTCCATCTCCCACATCCGACCTCTTTACGCCATTTTGCTCCGTTGCCACTCAAAGAAAAGTCGATGCTCAGAATGGTTTCAGAGTCAGCACTTCGTTCTGACTTCACTGAATTCAAGACCATCAGCTTTTATGTCTCAATACAACCTCAATCGGGATTCTTTTCTTGAAATTCTGAAAATGATACGAATTTATATGTTTATTTTATTGCCAGTTTTATTCATGCATAGTGTCCGAAAAAAACTATGTTTTTTTACGACGCACCCCCTCAACTTTTTTCATTTGGTGAAAAAATATAATATAATCTTTTCTTTTTTAAATAATGTGAAAGCGTGGTCCTGAGGACTTATAAACAGTCCCAGAATGATTAAAATGAATAATCAATGTTAATTTTCGTAAGTATAATAATTCTTTGTCAGGGAATACAACTGATGGTATCATACGCCCAGAAAAAATATTTGACCCAATTAGACCAATAATACTGATCCTTGGCTTTGAATTTTGGAGATTCTATACGCCATTCTTTGGGTTTCTTTTATACTTAAATGAATTAAAAAGATAAATAAATATAACATTTCAACCTTCGCAAAAGGTAGCTTTCGATGTTTAGGGCAATCAATTATTATATTTACGATAATTAACAATAATTAATCATTGTTAAAATTTTGGAACAGTTTAAGGCCCCAGAAACACAGTTTAAAATTATTTTAAAAAGAAAAATATGGAATCATTTTTTCAACGAATAGAACAATTTTAGGGGGTGCGTCATAAAAAAGACATTGAGTTTCGTAAGGCACTCTGACGTATAGTCTTTTTTGAGTTACTTATTTCTGTATTTTTATTTTTATAAAATATTATTATAAACATGCAGAATAATTTTCTAATCAATTGAAAATAAAAATAAAGTAAAGAAATACATTTTATCCAGGTTGGCAGAAAAAATTTATTTTCCAAATTCCCTGACTTTCTCCTGATTTTTACCTTAACAATTTTTCATTTTACCTGACCATTAACATTCAAAGACCAAAATGTAAATCTAGTAATGTTTTTCGCAAAGAATTTTTAACAAATGCATAAAACAATGTCAGATTTACATTAAAAAAAATATCAAGAATTATTTATTGATTGCAACCAAAAAAGTGACTTTTTCCGTAAAAGATTAATTTTCAATTGAATAGTCAAATTTTAAAACAAACAAAAATGAAACTTTAACCAAAAAAAGTTGCATTTTCAACGAGATAATTACATTTTTTATAAAATTGCTTAAGCAAAAATATTATTTTCAGCAAAAATATGATTTTCAGCAAAAATATGATTTTCAGCTAAGAAGTTTAATTCACTATCAAAAAGAAAACTTTTCAACAAAACACATGAATTTAAAAAAAAACAGTTGAATTCTCGACTTAAATAGACAAATTTTCGTCCAAAATTGGAATAGTTAAACTTTCATTTAAAATCCAAATTATTCAACTTTTTTGACTAAAAAAGAGGACATTTGAAACAAAGAAGATTAGTTGTCACTAAAAAAGATAAATTTTCCACAAAAAATATCAATTTTCAAAAAAAAAGGAAAAAGTTTCATTATTAGTTAAAAAAAAATTATTTTCAAAAAAATAATTGAATAGTTGTAACCAGAGATAAACCCTCTAAAAAAATAATAAAAAACCTTAACTTTTACCCAAACAGTTTTATTTTCAGTGAAAATAGAACAATCTACAACAAAAAGTTAATTTTCTACCAAGATAGTTGAATTTTCAATCAAAAAACGATTTAAAAAGAAGTTTTAATTTCAACCAAAAAGAATGACTTTTGCACAAATTTGTTGAATTTTCAAACTAATAATGAAAATTTTGAGTAAAAAAACTACGCGTCAGAGGTAAGCAGCTGCAGAAAAAGAAGAAAACAATAAATACTAAGTAAATAAATTGCTGACAAGAATATAATATCAGTTTGTCTGCATAACTTCATTTTCAGAATTCTTGGATTTTTCCTGACCAATTTTTCATTTTCCCTGATCATTAATATTCAGTGGCCAAAGTCTTATAATCTTGTCACATTTTCAACATAAGATTTTTTCATGGACTCAATGAAGCAATTTTAAATTAAAATTCAAATATTTCAAATTATGCTCGACTGTTCCTGTTGCCAGCTCATGCAGTTTTTTCCCAATCCAGCCGTCCTTGAAATGTACTTTTTTCGTAACACAGGTTTCCTTTAAATTTTTCATCTGTTCAAATATGTATTTGTCTTTGCGTTTTAAATATATTATTATTTCTTTTTATTATTACACCATTAAGCCATTTCTCTTTCAGGGTAGGCGTGACTCACTGAGTGGGGAAAGGAGTAATGTGGAGAAGGGATAGAAAATTTTCAGATTGATCCAGAATTCTCGTGTTACTTATGTACATAGAAGGTAGAATGCGTTCCATGTAAAAATACTGGGGGTAATCTCATCATTAAAAAAAAAATGAAGATCGGTGAGAGCACAATGAAACATTACATAAATTTTATGTTACACCCTTGCCAATCTTCAGTTTTTTTGTGTCGAGATTAGCTCCAGCACTTTTACCTGTGTCGCTCGACCAAATCAGTAAGGATTTACAATGATTGATCAGTGAAACATATAGATTACTGGAATTTCATTAACTTTTTCAACTAATGAATCAGTGAAAAACTAACCTATTTCCAGTGAATTTCTTCTGATTCAAATGACTACAAGTACGTCGCTGATTCTATGTGCGAAATTACACTGATTCGAGATAGGAATTACGGCACTTAGAAAATGATTTAGTTGAATCCACAACATGGAACATGATTATTATATGCACAATAAAATATTTGGTAGACCCAACTAAATGTTTTGGTTGTTTTAATCAAATAGTTTGGTAGATGGTGTATTTTCTTGTTTCGACAAAGAATGTTTAATTAAATCAAATTCTCACGTATATAAAAAAACATTCTTTTGCTTGAAGTAAATACATTTTTTCTTAATGGAAAAGACGTTTCTACATACTATCATAAACATAACACACAAAGATATGTATTATATTATTGATTTATTTATCATTTTTGAATGCTTAAATTCATTTACACACACACGCATAAATGGACATCGGACCAAGGCAATGGTGGTCACGCGACGAACAGCAATTCAAACCTGTGCGTGTGCGTCACTCAAAAGTCAGCCCGAAATTCTTCTGTTAGTGCGACGTTTTCTCACGCATCTCGATACACGTCTTTTATAACACAAGAATACCCGCAAAAATATTCTTCTTTAGAATACAATATTTTTTAAGAAATTTATTTTATCCAGAAAAAAGTTCCATTAGAATATATATCCATAGTGGAATTTTAAGAAAACACTATTAGATAAAAATGGTCTTTACTGGAATTGAATATTTGAGAATCTTTCAAAATACTATATATTTAAAAATGTTTATTAAATTTTGGCGCTTTAATTTTTGAATTATATTCGAATTTCTTATTAGCATGAAACTTAAAAAAAAGATTTTATCGCAAACGGTAACTCGATTCCAAATAAGAGAGAACCACTTGCCCGATTTATTATCGCTAGCGGATGTCTAAGAGGAATATTAAGTGATACCGTTTACGGAGCTGATGTGTAATTATTATCTTCCTTCTCTTCCCGACAATTTGCCGACTCTCGTTAATATCTACTTGAATATGAGAATATTCACTCACTATATCAGATTCGCAATCAGGATAACCAATTCGTGAATTCAAAATTCTATTTCAAAATAAATGTCGATTATCAATAAAATGTAATCATTTTTATGCATGGTACGTTATCACTATATTTTATCTCTATCAAACCTCTAACAACAAAAATAAATACTAAAATCCTAATCATAATTTGTATACTTCTGATATTTGTATGGATATTTTCTTACAAGTAGCATAATTAAGGTAAAATCGATCAAATATTTACCCTTTTTATCATTTTACAAACAAGTTTCCAAACTCGTTTCCTTTCGCGAAGTGTTCGATAAAAAGTCATGTCCTAGAAACATGAAGTCCAGTTTTACAGATATAATAGTTTTATAATTATATATCGTCATTTGCCAGATAACAAGTTCAAATTGCCTTTTTCCGGCCAGAAAAAATATATCAATCCATGGACTAATTACATTTTGTTAAAATTTTTCGATTCCAATAGACTTGTTCACATTTTCTAATATTGTGTCATATCTTTAAACATATAGAAAGTTTATCAATTAATTTTTCTTCTTTTGATTGTGCAAAAACGCATCAATTTTGAACAATATTTTTATTGTCGCATTTAAAATGCCACCTCACTGTTAACACTTACATATATCGCAATGTTTATATATTGCGATTTCGAAGTCACAAACATACATTATTATTCACCGGATGACCGCAAATTTGTTGCAAATATGTACTCGTGAGACGTAAATTTCGTCTTATCTTAATTGCAAGTATGCCACGTGACCAGGTTTTCAGAAACAAAGAAAATATTATAAAACATAAAACTAGTAAGGAAATACAATTAGAAATAATGACACCACTTATTTGACAGTGATTTAAAAGAAATAAAAATAAAGGTTTCGTTAAGCATACGCCAACTTGAAAAAAAAACGAACCGAAATTAAGGGACCCAGGGAATAAGGGCGTAAGTGCCAAAACATGAATTCTACAGGAGAAAAAAAACTGCCTGACTTGAATGCATTTGACTTTCTTTTTATAGTACTTTTGAACTATTACTTGGCTCCAACGAACCATGAAAGGAACACCCTGAAAAAACTGGCCATCTCCGAGAAAAACTCTTGTCAAAGGTACGGCGCCCAGTTGAGAAAAAGCACCTTTTTATGGACGATAATCGCCCGACAGGACAATTTGTAACCGATTCGATGTTTTTTTTAATGCCCGTAAGTGTTCCAGGTAGAACGAGTGACAGCGGATATTTTACTCCAACTAAACAAAAATTTGTTATTTAAGAACAAAGTTTAAATTTTTTTTTGTCTTATTTAACTATTTCTTTTAATACTAAAGGATGTTAAAAACCAACGTAAGAACTAACTCAAATTATTTCCAGACGGTTACAGAAAGAATTTTTTTCATAATCTCATAAACTACTAAACAAAAGTCCCTTTTTCCATGATTAGCAATAATTATATATGTTTAATTTGAGTTTCAATTTGTAAGGAATTTAACAGATATTAGTGTACATTGACAAAAAGTTAAGAATAGCTGCTGTTTACAAATTTTTTAAACAATCTTTAAAAATAAATTCACATCTTAACTTTTTGTTCATGGATATGCTTCATTTTTCATGTCGAATCAACTCAAACTGTCTTAGTGAAGACTTCTTGCTGCTATATTTTACATAGGGACAAAAACTATTAATCACACAAAAAATTTTGATTTAAAAATGCACATTTTGTCGATTTGTTTATTAATATTAATTTTTTGCGAAATCAACTCAAAATATCTTACAAAAGACTTCTTGCCATTATATTTTTTGTAGTGACAAAAACGGTTCATTACATAAACAGTTTAAAAAAACAAATGCACCTGTTTACCATTTTTTATTAGTAGGCCTAATTCTTTGCAGAATAACCTTGAATTTTCATGCGACAGATACCTTCCTATAATATTTCTGAAATTGCAGGAAATTAGTAATTATATCAAACATTTTCAGATGCTAATGCTTACTTTGACGATTCTTTATCAATAGGCTGAATGGTCGTTTAAGGAATTAATAGCCTTTATCATGTTAACAAACATGACAACAAGAAATCTTTTGCAAGACATTTCTAGTTGATTCCGTAAAATAGAGTCAAGCCAATTAATAAAAAAAAAGTAAAAATATGCACTTGTTTCTAAAATTTGCTCAAGTAATTGGTAAACAGCAAGTATTCTTAACTAAATGTAAGCGCAACATTAAGGATGTACAATTAATTTTAAATTTGCCGACCCTTAAAATGATTTATAAAATCGACAAAAAAAAGGTTTATTATTAATTTCTGTAAATATTGATGGAGGCTTCTAAGCCAAATTCAGAATAAAAAAATTCAGTTTAAAATTGTTTATTTAACAGTAATTATGTAAAGCTTTAGTTTTTTCTCTCCCTGTAGGTAAAAGTTACAATTTTTATTGAATCCTAATGATCAAGGACTTATTTTATTCTTTAAAGGATTCTCTATAATTCTATTTGGGCCGTGTTCATTAAAATTTAAACTATGATTTCTTATAACAATAATAACTGTATGATTCCTTAAAGTAGTCCGGCTACTGGGAAAGCTAGTCAAAGCTATGTCAATTATTTTTTTCTGAAATTTGAAATTAAATAAAAAATTTGGCCAGGATATCAATTACTAAATAAGGTAACAAATTTTCATGCTGAGCAATATAAAAAAAATGTTTTTTAAATAGTAATAAAATGTAAATTTAAATGTTGATTTGACTCGATTCTAGCTACATTTTGCTAAAATTAAGCTCAAATACCCTGAAAGCAAGTATAAATGAGCAGTAATTAAAATTTTGCATTATATTTTCTGTCTAAAAAAAAGTTTTCCTGACAATATTCAACGTGTTTTAAAACCAAAATTAACAATTGTTGGAGCCCGCGAAAGGCTGAATGATTTTTTTCTGAGGTGTGCTTCGAAGCCTCCATCAAAATATACAGAAATTAATAAAAGATCTTTTCTTGTTTATTTTATCAATCATTTTAAATATAGACAACTTTCGAGATTGATTCTACGTCTGTCATATTTAATATAAAAACTATGGATTTAAAATAGTGAAACATGAGAGAATCAGTTTTATTTATTAGTTTGTTGCTAACATTATTTGTTTGACAAAAAAAGATTAAGTTTTGTTGTTAAAAAACAAGTTTCTGTTTAGTCAGAGTGAAATATTTGCAGTAACTTGTTATACCTGGAAGATTTGCGGAACAAAAAACATAAAAATCCATTAAGAATTGTACTGCCGGCTATATAAAAAAGGAGGTTTTCCCCATTGTACGTCCCACAAAATGCCGAGTTTGATGCAAAAAGAGTTGCATAGGCTTTCCATTTTTTAACTTTGAAAAACAAAACACTTCTTTTGAGCTATTACTTAAATACAGGGTGATTTTTTTTAACTTGAAGCTTTTGATACATAACATTTTTTCATAGAATGCCTATTTTTCGAGATATTTGAAAGTTTCAAGTTAAAAAAATCACCCTGTATATCAGACTATAGGAAAAACGAAAAAAATACATATAAATGAAAATATTGACACACAAAGAGCGGCATAACTTCCCGAGTCGAAATATAAGTCCTCTTTTTATTTTCTTAAATTCTCTAGCCTCTGAGACTTTACGAAGATCGGACGAGGATTAATTCAATATAATACAAGTACTATTTAACTACTCAAAATGTGCACAAATTTCCATTTTTGCATGTTTGGAGGTCTAAAAACGGACCTAATGAAATACTTATTAGATTCTCGTAGATCCTCTATTAAGTGCCTCTTACATATTTTAATATGAATGCGTTATCCCAGGTGCGAATTGACCGTCGGTCCCCCGGTCGGGCCAACCGACGGGCGGTCGGTCGGTCCAACTTTGTGCACCACTGGTCGGACCAACCAGGTAAATGATAACGGTCAACCGCCTTTGCCTTCTCCACTTCAGCCCGACAGTTGGTCCCATATATGGGCCATATATTAAGAAGACGCCAGCCCTACCTTCAAAACAATAATTTAAAAAAAATTGTTATAATTTAGAATTTTTAAAATTTAATTACATTAATTAATTGAATTTACTTTTTAACGACAATAATTTTAAAAAAATGTATTTTTGAAATTATTATCATATAATTTTCATTTTTTACCATTATTAAATACATCATTGGCACAAACGGTTACTTACATATATAATCTCACGCTTTCACGCTTTAAAAAATCGCACTCGCCGAGGATTCGAACCCTGCCTAAACTACTTAAACTAGTGTATTTTACCGAGTACTCTTCCCACTTCGCTATCGAAGCACTTGAAGTTTGGTTACAAAAACTCCGCTAAATGTTTCGACGCTCCCGGTGCTCCTTAATGACAGAAAGATTGTTGAAATCACCCACTTTTTATAGAGTAACATTATTTTAAAATGTTCTAATATTGTATAATTTAAACAAAAAATTAAAAAATTATCCACAAATTATTTGTTGAAAGAATTTTTTCTACGATTTCCCATTAATTTACGTTTTTTAAGTTATATTGCGAGAAATTTTGATAAAAACAAGATGATTGAAAATTTTTCTTGAGATTATTATTATTAAAATTACCTCAAATTTAATAAACAAATGCATTGGTCAGGAATTTTTATTTTTGGTCATTTTTTTTTTTAATCAGGAACTTAATGATAATTTTAGCAAAATTTATAATTAGTTGATAATTTTATGATTTTTTTATACAAATCTAAGGAAAAAATTCATAAATCAGGTATTTCTTGACATAAAAATTCGACGTCAAATTTTTTAACTAGGAACTTCATGCTAATTTCAGCAAAATGAATTTTTTTCAATTTTATAATTTTTTTAACAAATTTAAGAAACAAATGCATAATTGGGGCATTTGTCAACAGAAAAAATTTTTTTCTTTCGATTTCAGACTTTTTCACTGGGATCTTCATAATAAATTTAGCAACGGCGACCATGGCTTCATGTCTCCCAGACTGCTGTGGGCTAGAATGAAAGTAGGAATCAGAAGACTATTTATTATATTAGCATGCTACGCGCCGGTTGATAGTGATCCTAGAGAAGTAAAAGACGCCTTCTGGGACACTTTAAATGACACAATAAACATCTGCGAACATGGGGAAAGA
>NC_046662.1:90839031-90841457 GCF_010883055.1 Belonocnema kinseyi
TTTATTTAAGTAATTGTTTTTAAGATAATAAATCTTACTTTTAAAATCGCTAATTTTTTTACTATATTTTTTTATATTTAATTTTAAATTTAAAAATGATGAAAAGGTCGAAGTGAATTCCTGAAGTAGGGAAAATATAAAAGGCGACCCGAAGAGGCTTCCGCGTAACAGGGTTAGCAGTCGGAGTGCGATCGTGACTCTTTTCAAAGAGCCGACAGAAAACATCGTCATTATGGGTCTATGGCTCTTTCCAACAAGCGAAAACTTATGGCAATCACGCGATCCTTTAGGTTCTTGTGACTGACCTTGGCACCGACAATATCCCCCAGTCCTATATCTCGATCAAGAAAGTTTTAAAAAAAATTGATATAATTTCGCTTCAAACCTTCAGGACAAGAATAGGTTCCAGAATTGGAAATAAACTTCTGGGTGTTCTCATACTTTGAGTATGTTGCGTGTCGAATCGGTAACTTCAGTTCCCTAAAGCGTGGTAGGATTCCGCATTCCGGCATATGAGGATAGGTAGTAGGTACCCTCTTCCATGATGATGTAAAAGTTATGTAACGGTATGTCGGGAATCGGGTTACCTATGCGAGATAATGTGGCGTGAATTTAGGGGCGGTGCGATGCAAGCAACTCTTTATAGAATTATTACTGATTCTACTTTTTAATAAATAAGAATCAAATTTTATTTTATATTTTATACTATAAGAATCAATTAGTTCTCGTCAACGTCAACTTTGAATTACTAATTTTTTTAAACACTATTTGAAAGATCCTGGGACATGAAGGCATAAGTGCCAAACTTCGGAAATGCATTTTATTGCCTTAACTAATTTTTTTAACTCAACTCACATCCCTGTATGTTTACTTTCTTGTTTTTTTTTCTAATTTAAAGGTAAAAGAATCCCGAGTCGAAATATAGGTCCTTTTTATATTCTCCATGTTGCTGAATGGATTCTTTTTTGCATCTCCTTAATACTCGTCATCCTTGTTTGATTCTCTTATGTCTTATTTAGTACAATTTTAATCCTCTTTGAGTCTCTTCAAAATTTTTGCAGTATTTTTGCAGTTCTTATTTATATCTCTTATAATCTTTATAAAATGATAAGTCCGATTTTAATGCTCCAAAATCTCTGCGGTAATTTAAAATTCTATTTTTTGAGGTATCAAATGTAAAATTATTGAAACTAATATTTAAAATTAATTAAAATATTATTGAATAAGTATTTTTAATATCTAAAATTATTACTATTTATAAAATAATAATGTGACCATTCATTAAAATGTATTGCATTTTATAATTTGAGAATATTTATTCGAGTTCTTTTTGGTTGATAAACAATATGTTGCAACAATAATGCATAAGGACTGTTGACATTAAAATGATTTTTATTGACTTTGAATCACGCAAAAATAATCATATTTAATGTTTTCGCGCGAATTTTTGAGATTAGTTACTGGTAGCGCTCTTATTTGAAATTATTTTTTTCATGTATTTGTTTATGATTTTTTACAACAAACAATAATTGCCACACAAATAAAATTTACAATTTCATTGTAAATTGTAATCAACAAAAAAGAATACTTTTCTACCCAAAGAGAATTTTCTGAAAATTAGTATGATTTTTAACATAAAAGTGGACGGTCGGTCAAACCTTAGCCCGACTATGAGCAGACCTTCAAATCTACAAAAATGAAAAAGCTTTTTTAATTTGTGGTACAAGATCATAATTAAAAATGTCGAAATGAAAATTCAATTATTTTAAATTTCCTATCTAATAATATTTTTAAAATGAATAACCTATACAATTTAAAATTAGAATTATAGAAATCTTTTTTTATATTTTAATTTAGACTTTCAATGTTTTTATAAATAAATAAATATGATAAGCAAAATAATCATTTTCTCTGTGTTGAAATTCTCTAAGGTTTATACAGTAACATTAGTTAAAGATGCTCAAATATTATATAATAAACAAGAACAATATACTGATGAAGAAATTTCTTCGTGAAATTATTATTGTCGACATGATATATAAATTTAATAAATAAATCCATTAATGAGGCATTTTTTGACTTTTTTAATATTTTCTACAACTTTTTCGTTGTCAAATACCCAAATAATGTATATGTTAATTTAATTTGTCTAAAAGATTATGGAATGTATCACCTAATTATGAATTTTGCTGAAATTATCATGAAGGTCCCAATTAAAAGGACTTACATAAAAAAACGAATTTTTTCCGTCCACATATACCCGAGTAATGCGTTTTTTGGGTTAAATTTGTTCAAGAAAATCATAAAATATATTAAATAATCATAAATTATTATTATTATTATTATTATTATTATTATTATTATTACACCATTAAGCCATTTCCCTTTCGGGGTAGGCGTGACTCACTCGGCAGGGGAAAGGAGTA
>NC_046662.1:90841557-90848620 GCF_010883055.1 Belonocnema kinseyi
ACACACATTTATATATATATATATATATTTGAATAATTAATTCAATGTGCAAACTAATTCTTATAAATATTTTATATAAGGGATCGTCTACGTATTACCTGAAACTCTAAAAAGCGGGGGCGGGGGTCGCAAACATTTTATAAGCCGTGACACTTTACTAATATAAAATAAAATTTGAAGCCTTGCTAAATCGCTAAATTTTCAGTTAAAAAAACTAATTTTTAAGAAATATAAAAACGAATTATGAGTCGGTAGATTTCCACTAAAGAAGACGAATTTTTATCATAATTGTTGAATTCTTACCGAAAATGATTAATTTCTCTATTTTAATATTAAACTTATAAAGTAAAAACGTTCAGCGAATAATGAAATATCTACATTTTCAAATTAAAAAAATTAATTTGTAAGAAACAAACAAAAATTAATTTTCATTTAAAAAATTAATAAATTCTCAAAGAAATATGTTATAAGCTCATATTTCAACAAAAAAATATTTTAATTTAATTTAATTAATTAATTTAATTTTAATGTAATTAATTAACAAAAAAGTTAAGTTCAATCAATAAAGACAAACTATCAATACAATTTTTGAATCTTTACCCAAAACAGACTAATTTACAAACAAGCAGTTGCATTTTCAATAAAAAAAGATGAATTTGTAACCTTCTGATTTAATTGTTTAATTAGTTTAATGTTCTTAAATGAAAAAAAAAGTCTAAAGAATTTATTTAAACGTTATGAGAATACTATTATCAAATAGTTTTAACCCATTATTCATTGCTCGATTGAGAGTTATATAAAACTTCATTAATATTTTTTATTTAAAAATAGAAAGATGGTTAGTTTCAGTATCAAATTAAATTTATAGGGTGGAGTAGAGGGTACCGAAATATTAAAAAATGTCACAAGAGCGAGGGGTGAGTTAAAAATCAGTGAAAATAGCATCATGTAATATGTGAATGCACTCCCTAAAAAGATAATTCAGTATATTGCGCATATTGAAAACACCCAAAAATCCCAAAATCTCTTATATATGGGGTATCAGATTTGTAATTAGACATGATTTATCATACACCAACAATTGATATGGTTGTAAATAATTTTATAACCGACGGCACATGACCGGGTTGTGTAGTTGTTATGTTTTAACTAATGTCGTGCAGAAGGTTTGACTCCGAGTATGATTGTGTCCATTCGATTCAGTTATCCTCTCCCCTAAGCAAATTTCCAGACAGACTCAAGTACCTCTAATAAAGTTGAGTGCAGTCGCGGGTTATCACTGGTTGTAATTAAATTCGTATAGTAATTCCAAGCCCATCTTCGTAAAAAGAAAAAAAATTTAAAGGCTAACAGCCAGCGAAGTGGAGTCGTATGGCTGTATATATGTACTCGTGATGAAGGACTTGAATGATACTACAGCAGCGAAGGAGACCTGTTGTTTCACTGAACTTTTAAGTAATATAAAATATGTTTTAACCATAGTGGCATGGGACTGAAATGGACTGGCCTTTCAAGATTTTAATAATAATAATAAAAATAATAATAAACAGTTATATCCAGAAATTTGCATTTTTGTTTTCTTTTTCTAGGTTTTGATCTCCTTTTTTCTCACTTAACACAATTGAAACTATTTCAAAACAGGTATCAAGACGAAAATTTGTTAATATGGAATATATTTAATTATTTATAACAAATATGTTAAACCAATATGATCCAAAGGAACGTTTAATTGTGGAAATTTTTGTTTTTATCAATAAGTTGTGTTGGAAGCCAGTTAAGACATTAATCAATATTTTTAATAAATATTTAAGCTAATGGTAGTTATAAGCAATTGAATTGATAAATACGCATTTTTTATTGTTTTTATTTGAATGAGTGTTTGTTTACTATAACTATTTTTAAATTACCTCAGCATTAATAATGTATAATAAAATTTTACCGAAAAATTAACCCTTATTATTGGTAATAACAATTCGTATAAAAATGGCACAAACGAACATTTCTTCTTGGAAAAAATAATTTTTTGCTAGTTAATATTAAATGGTACATGAAAATTATAATTTTTATGAACAAAGTGTTTAAAAAATTCACATATACCACATCATCACATGGAAAAATCAGCTTTTTTTATTACCTTTATTTAATACCGCTATGATATTGACATTAACAACTAAATACATTGGATATTGCACTCAATTCCAAAAAAAAAACGTATAAAAAGTATTATTACGTAATATTATTTATTATTAACAATTTTGGACATTTCGATGCCGAGTTCTTTCAAAATTAACTTATTTAACTTTAGAATGTTCTTTGTAAATATTTTTCAATTTAGAAGACTTATTTACCACTAATAGTCCAATTTGAAATAGTACAAACTACTTCAAAGCACTTTAATTTTTAAATTCGTGTCAGCTCAACGTTAAACATTTAATTTTGAAAATTGTTTTTAATTATGGCTACATCTAGTCGTCTCCAAAAATTGTAGGAGTTGAAAAAAGGGATGGATTAGTCGTCTCGAAATTTCGGAATGGCTAGACAAAATTATGAAAAATATTTGACTTCTCATCCTGAATTTCGGGACAAGATACTTCGTTTAAACACACGTCAATTTATAAATTTTTCCAGCATCTTTTTGCAAAAAATGTGCTTGGATTTTTATAGACATTTTAGTTGCTCAAAAAGTAGAATTCAAAAAATTTTCAAGTTCTTAAAAAGCTAAAATTCCTTTTTCTTAAATACGCGAACCGATTAATTGAATTTTAAATCGGGGAATAAAGTGAATGAAATTTGGAGGCCCACGCCTTATGGACAAGTTGGTTCAGAGGAGACAATGAATTAATTGCATTATCCAATTTGTTCGGAGCGACAACCTCTTGGATTCCAGAAATTCAATGTCCCCGGCATATTCTCGGAACGCATTCTGGTAACAAGACATCAAGCTAATAATAAACGTCTTTTCGGGCGAAAATAAACTGGCTGGCATTAATTGTCTGGTTTTCGCGCATAAGGGCGGGTCCCAAAGTGTCACCATATCACGTGGACAATTTCACCCTCAAAGCAAACGACACTCAGAAGAATTTCACAGATGAGGACAGGTGTTGCGACCGTTCAAATTGTATCGTATTCGAAAGATTTTGAATCTCAGAAGATTAAAAGCATTAAAAAATAACTGTATCCAGTGAAAGCAATTTGAATTTCCCGTCGGTGGGAAATTCAAAGATAATATTGTGACTATTGGCGAAAAAAGAGTAATCTGATAATTATAATTATGCTTTACCAAGAGTAATCTATTATATAGATTGTATTTTACTAAAACAACCTGCAAGGCATCTCGCAAATTACAAAATTCTAATACTTAATTCTCGTCACAGATTGCAAAATTTATTTCGTATCTACGATATCTGATTATTATAACATGCAGGAAAATATCGGTTCGAAATGCGTTCATCGGTGATTAACGATCCAATCGCAATAAGGCTTGAATGTAAACGAGATAGTTATCACGTTCCTGGCAAACGAGATTGGTGGAAACTCGTTTATTCGCAATAGTAGTATCGATTAATGGAAAAAGTGTAATGCCACTTATAGCAATGATCTAGGAAAGAAAAATGTAACGAGGTAAAATCCCAAACTGCTTGAGTGACCCGACACATTTAGAACACGGGAGGTCGCGAATTGGTGTGCCTTGGGCCCAACGATTACTAAGGAATGAGGGGATACCGGTATCGCGCGCTCCCTCTTGTATGTGTTCAGTTCGAATATTCTGCATATACAAGGAAGTAAGAACACATAGCCGCGCTGTGTCAAGAATTGTCGGCCGATCTGCACACCAAAGATATGTTCCATGCAATAAATGTTTGACGAAAATATACATTCTTTCTCTTCCTACAGATTTCCTAATTTGTATTTCGTATAGATTTTTATATGTAAATTAGATTTTCACCATTTTTCTAGTGGAAATTTCTAGCGATGCATAATAGTAAGAACCAGGAATCAAGTGTTCATAATCCGCTATAGGCTCGACTTGTTCACGGATTTTAAAGTTCACAGAATTAAATTTGTAATGTACTGAAGTTTTTCGACTTCTCAATGTAATTTTTCATGCTAGAATATAAACAAACATAGTGACAAAATTAGCAATATTAAGAACATGATATTTTATCATAAAGGAAATTCCTTAAATAAACTCGCGTTTTGTTATAATTAATGCTCATATACTTCAGAAACATACATGATTAATCTAATGTACACAGTGCCGGATCATGGGGAGGGCTTGGTGGTGCTGAAGAACCGGGCCCCGCGGAAAAAATAGAATATTCAGTAAAATAACCCGGTTATACAGAAAAAAAATAATAAAGGATAGAATGTATCTGAATCAAATTGAATTTGACACAATATTATTTGAAATTACATAGATCTACTATGGGCGACGAAAGACTATCCACATTGTCTCTTCTTGCAATCGAAAAGGAGTTACTTAGATTGATGAACTTCGATGACTTGATAAAAGAATTTGCTGAACGAAAAAGTAGAAAAAAATTTGATTGTTATACTATTCTCTGTTCTTTTCATGTGTAAATAAATTTTTACTTGTATTAAAGTGAATTTAATCACATAACAATCTCCTATACAATGAGAACGCATATGTTCTTTTTCCTAAAATCCGCCGCTTTACAGGGGCCCCGTCGTTATTTTTGCTCCGGGTCCCGAAGGGTCCTAATCCGCCCATGAATGTACAATTTAATGATCATAAACAATTCATTTAAACATATTATTCAGTGTATCATTTTTTCTTGTAAAAAGATATTTTTTTAAAAAACCGTTGTAATTTATTATTAGAATGATAGTAACGAAATATTTTTTTAATTTAGAACCAACTAGTATATTTGAAAAGTTAATGTTAGGATCAAAAAATATAATTAAAAGATTAATTTTTACGAAAAAAATTGTAATTATTAATTGTTTAAACAATTTTTGTTTGAATGATTATTTTTAAAATAAGAGTTTTGAAAAAACTAATAGTGCTGTTCGATTCTACGAGAAATATTAACTATATAAAGTCCATACGTCAGACAATTTTTTTCTCCTCTATTTGTTATACAGTATAATTAAATGCGTAAATGGGTGTCGTTCGATGTAATTGTTTATTTATACTGCCTAAGAAGTACGCCTGAAAAAAAATTCTGACGTATTGAATGTGCATAATTTTTCCCGTAGAATCGAATAGTATTATTAGTTTATTTCTAACATGTTTTTTTTTAAATAATACCATTCCAATAATAAATTAAAACGATTTTAAGATAAAATATTTTTTGTTACTACAAACTGACATACTTGAGAGTTTTTTTAAATAGTTTGATTATAACAATTCACTTGTACATTTAATTCATTATTTATGTTTCTTAAGCATATTTGCATTAAGTCTAGGAAATTAAGATTTTTTTAAAGCAATCTTGTTTCAGATAAAAAAAATATATAGTTAATCATTCTAGTTTTGTCATTATATTTATTCATATGCTGTTCTACACAAAACTAAATTTCAAAATCCAACAGCTTTAGGACCTAAAAAACTTAATTCCTATAATTTCGAGAAAAAAAACTTTAAACCCCGTAAAAAAGAGCCTGTAGAAGATTATGAACAGTAAATTCCGAAATTATATCGCTATGCAATGGTAAAATAAATTTTATTTGCTTTCAAAATCAGAAATGAATAAGCTTATAAAATTGTAAAAATACTGGTTGGGCCACATTTTTTTCTTCGAATTTTTATGCTTATCCCAACAAAAATTTTTCGAATCCACAACAAAATAAATAATCATTTTTCTTTTTGTAAAAAATTATATTTAGAGGTTGTGCATACCCTCTAAAGTTTAACACGTATAACTAATAAGAAAACACTTTTTTGTCAATTTTACTCAGAATCTTCAATATTAGGTTTATTGTGCTGGCTCTCAAAAATTCTTTCCACAATTAGCCATTGAAACTTACACCATTAAGCCATTTCCCTTTCGGTGTAGGCGTGAATCATTCTGTGGGGAAAAGAGTAATGTGGGGGAAAAATAGAGAATTTTCAGATTGATCCAGTGTTCTCGTGTTATTTATGTAAATAACACGTTCGTTCCGCAACACTGCTCCGACCCAGGTTGCTGATCAATCTCTCTAGCAATCCCCCCAAGTGAAGATCCTCACAAAGACGTTATGTAAGGTTCCCCACTTGGATCCATTAGTGGCGAAGGTCTTTTGTTCCAGGCGTCATTCTCTCTACTGACACTCTTTTTATTAACTATTTGCCGCCATACTTTCCTGTCCTGGCATAGTTCTCTAGCTTCTTTTATGTCCATGCATTTTTTCATGCAGACTCTCGTGTTTCTGTGACTTCTTATGTCTCTTCTAGCTAGGGTCTCATTCACACATTCTCACCACTCTTTCCGCGGTCTACCTCTGGACACGCTGCCATTTACTTTACCTTGATACACTTGTTTCGTTAGTCGTTCATTTGACATTCTCTCAACACGCCCGAACCATCTTAACCGATTTCTTTCCCATGTGTCTACTAGCGTCTCTTCTGCACCACATTCTTTTAGAATTATCTCGTTACTTACTTTGTCCATTAGGGTTTTCCCGCTTATTATGCACATGAATCTCATGTCAATTGTGTTAATTTTACTTTTATCTTTTTCTTCATAAGTCCATGTCTCGCTAACGTATAGTACAATCGGTACAAATATAGAATTATGTATTGCCATTTTAGCTTTATTTGATATATTTTTACTTCTGATAAGGGGACCTGCACTACCAATAACCTTCTTACCTTCGTTTCTGCGTCTATCTAATTCCTCATCTATCTTCCCGTCCCTAGTAAATAAACTACTAAGGTATACGAACTTATCAACTTGTTCAATTCTCTCATCATTTAATAAAATATTGCATAGTGTTTTCTCACTCTTTCCTTCGAACACATAGTTTTTGTTTTATTTGCGTTAATTTTTAAGCCCATGCCCTTCATGCTTGCATCTAGTTTATTCAACATTCTCTGTCTTTGATTGACTTTGCCACAACA
>NC_046662.1:90848720-90856161 GCF_010883055.1 Belonocnema kinseyi
ACATGACCTTCCTGGCATAAACCCACTTTGGACTCCCTAAATCTTTGCTTCTGTCATTTTCATTACCCTACGAATAAGTATTTTTGAATATATTTTACTTACGGTGCTTAATAAGCTAATCCATTTGTAATTATTGCAGTCGCTTTTATCTCTCTTTCTTTTTTGTATGGGTACGATAATCGCTTTTTTTTCAATCGTCTGGGACGTCTCCCATCTCTAAACATAAATTTATCAATTCGCACAGTCTATGTGGTATATACTCGCCACCGTGTTTAAGTATTTCAGCGTTAATACCGTCTACCCCGACAGCCTTGCCGTTTTCAAGTTCTTAATTATATCCCTAACCTCAGTGACACAGACTTTCTCAATTGAGTTTTCTATCAAATCGTGTTCAACATCGTAGTTGTGGTGTCCTATAGCTTCATCTCCGAATTGTCTCCTAAAATAGTCTCTGAAAGTCTCTAGTATTCCGTCTGCATCATATACCGCCCTCCCCCCTCCCCCTACTATTTCTCATGTTGCCAAATTCTGTACTTTTGTATTCTTTCATTTTTTTATAAAGCAGTTTCTTGCTTCCTTCAAAGTAGTTTTGTATTTTCATATATTCTTCTGCTCTAATTGTATCCTTACGTTCCTTAGCTAATCGTTTGAGTATCCTGTTTTCGTGTATATAATCATTTTTACGTCTATTTCTTTCCTCTTTGCTAAGACCTGCGATGTTAAAAGTTCTCCTGTACGCTTCTCTCTTTACTTTTTGGGCAGCCTGAATTTCATCAGTCCAATACGCATCACCATTCTTCAAATTAAAAATTACTTTTTGAATTTAACCCCGAGATGTCTGTTTCATAGAATTTCAACGAAGCTTTGCAAGTAAAAAATTGGATTTTAATTGTTTTTGGCGCTAATTACTATTTTCATGCGGTTTATTTTTTTAAACATGTTCCTAATAAATAAAATATTTCTTGTTACTGATAATTGAATGCTTATATAAATCATTTCTAAAATTTGTTATTGTTTATGACGATTTTCTCTTAGAATAGAGTTGTAAAGTCGAGGTTTTTTTCTCGTATTTTTCAATTTTTCAGTTATATTATACTACTGAGGCATTTCAATTTCGGGGTAAGCGTGAATCAATTAGTGAGGAAGGGATCAATGTGGGGGCGGACGTACAGACTTTAGATTGATCTGGAATTCCGGTTTTATTTTATAAAATAACACGTTCGTTCCAAAACAATTCTCCGAAGCATGTTGTTGATCAGTCTGTCTAGTGATCACAACATGTGAAGAGCCTCACAAAGCCATCATGTGAAGCTCCCAACTCGGGGCCATGATCATCCCAGGTCTTCTGTTTCAGGCGTCATCCACTGGACTAACACATATTTTATTAACTGCTTATTTACTAGGGACGGGAAGATAGATGAGGAATTAGATAGACGAATAAATGAAGGTAAGAAGGTTATTGGTAGAGCAGGTCCCCTTATCAGAAGTAAAAATATATCAAATAAAGCTAAAATGGCAATACACAATTCTATATTTGTACCGACTGTACTATACGGTAGCGAGATATGGACTTATCAAGAAAAAGATCAGAGTAAAATTAACGCAATTGACATGAGATTCATGCGCATAATATGCGGGAAATCCCTAATGGACAAAGTACGTAACGAGATAATTCTAAAAGAATGTGGTGCAGAAGAGACGCTAGTAGACACATGGGAAAGAAATCGGTTAAGATGGTTTGGACATGTTGAGGGAATGCCAAATGAACGACTAACGAAACAAGTGTATCAAGATAAAGTAAATGGCAACGTGCGCAGAGGTAGACCGCGGAAAGTATGGTTAGAATGTGTGAATGAGACCCCACTTAGAAGAGACATAAGAAGTGACAGAAACACGAGAGCCTGAATCAAAGACCTTGGCTATTAATGGACCCAAGTGGAGAACCTTACATAACGACTTCGTGAGGTTCTTCGCTTGGGGTGATTGCTAGAGAGATTGATCAGCAGCCTGGGTCGGAGCAGTGTTGCGGAACGAACGTGTTATTTACTTAAATAGCACGAGAATTCTGGATCAATCTGAAAAATCTCTATCCCTTCCACACACTACTCCTTTCCCCTGCCGAGTGTGTCACGCCTACCCCGAAAGGGAAATGTCTTAATGGTGTAATAATAATAATAATAATAATAATAATTTGCCGCCTTACTTTTCTGTCCTGGCATACTTATCCCGCTTTCTTTATGTTCACGAATTTTTTCATGCAAGCTATTGTGTTACTATGGCTTCTTATGTTTCTTTGAATTAGGGTTTCATTTACACATTCTAAATATTCTTTCCACGGTCTGCCTCTGTGCATACTGACATTTAATTTACCTTCATACACTTTTTTCATTAGTTGTTTATCATTCATTCTCTAAACATGCTCAAACCATCTCTAGGAGTTTTTTCACATATGGCAACTAGTGTCTCATCATTCTTTGCAAGTCTATGAATATAATAAATAGCCATTAGGACATAACGCATCCTTGTTTGAGACAGTGCATACTATCGAACCATTCACTCACTTTCCCATTAACTTTTACACCCGCTTTGCTAACAGTATAAATTACATGTATTGCTTTTAGATGCCATCCATTGACTCCGTACTCTTTTAGGATTTTCCAAGGTTTAGTTCTACGCATCTTGTCAAACACTTTTTCTAGGTCAAAAAAGATAGTAATCAATTCAAATTAACAAAAGTTATTGTTTAATAACGTTATTATTATTTATAACAATATTTTCTTTAAATAATTATACAAAGTGGCAGTTTTATCTAAAATTTTCCACTTTTCAGTTAGAGTCAGTCGGTAAGAAGTATTTTTCACAATTTTTCTAATGTTTAAAATATGTTAATTTTTTCTCTTCAAAAAATAAATCTCCGAATTTTTACAAAAATAAGACGAGATATATATGAAAGAAGTCGATAAATCAAAGTTATCCCTGTTAAAAATTTCTACAAAAAAAGTGCTTTGGATTTCTTTTCTCTCTTACCTTGTTAATGAAATATTTGCTAAATATTAATTGATGCACAATAACAATTGTAACACAAATCAGGTGTGTGTTTCTGAAATAGAATCGATGAAAAGTACGTCACTGAGTAAAATTAAGAAGGACTTTTACTGATCATTTGGTGAAAACGCACTGAATAATCAGTCGAATTCACTGAATAATTGGTTAAAATCCCTACTGATTTGCCTTAGTAACTTACTTTTTACTAATTCAAATTAGTAATTCATGATCGTTCTCGGTCTCACGATTCATTTAACAGTTTAACCTGTTCGCAGGGCAGATCTTAGTTGGGAGTGCAGCAATGCTATGTTAATGCCCACAATCACCAGACCACTTGCTTTGGACTTTTAGAGTCTACCTGAATCTACCCGATCGCGTGTATATCCCGGATGACCTTGGGGCCATTAAGATGGAATAAAAGGCCCAGATTTCTTCGTGTGACTTTTTAACCCGTTCGCAGTCGCTCTTCTCATTACCTTCTGACTCCACGAATTTCTAAATCTATGTCCTAGGACCTAGGAGATGAGCAACAACTATCCTGGTAAATGTTTTGCCCTTAAATTGAGTGGTTTTCAGTTTCTTTTCTCATGTTTCATTGTTTAGGTTAAAATTGTTTATTTAGTCAAAGTTATTTTAGGACAGAAAAGTGTAGCGACAAATAGTTTATAAGAAATGCATGATGAAGAGTGACAGTGGAGTGAATGTCGCCTAAATCGAAAGACCATGGATACTAATGGGCCCGAGTGGAGAGCTTCACAATATAAATTTGTGAAGCGCATCGCCTAGGATAAGAAAACTGGAGGCTATTGATAAAGCAACTATGACTTAGTAGAACTGCGATCGAAAGAAAAAAAGATAAAAGCAAATTGACGATGATTTGTGTAAAAAATGGAAAAAATAAAATCTAATACATTTTTGAAAATATCATATATGTTTTATGTTACCGTCTTCCGCTTGAAATTATTACAGTTCTTTTTTTTTAAACTTAATATAAAATCGGACAGTTTACTAGGAAACTTAATATTTATAACAAGTTTAGGTTATGTTAATTTTTTCGCAGGAATTTAGTATAATTAGTATCTATCTACATAAAGTCGAGACCAAAAGAATTCTTCCAAATTCATCAAGATAATCACTTTTATCCTAAAGAATTTTTTCAATGGTTAGAGTGCTAATCGTCGCAGAAACAGGGGTTTTCAGCCTCCTTTTTCAAGCGTCGCCTTTCACGTGTTTGCGAAACGAGTTTCACGTTAGGAAAAATCTGAAAATATTCTTAAATATTCTTTATGTTATTCAATGCAGTACGTTTTTCAAAATCCCGAAATATTTAATCATTAATTTTAAGTACATCAATAAAAGTAGTCGAAAAAAGTAACCTTTCGATGACAATACTGCCGTGATCTTTATCTGCCCTGCGAACAAGTTAAACTGTTAAATGAATCGTGCGACCGAGAACGATCTTTTAATTATACCAATCATTAGCCAATTAACTTTAAGAAACTACGAAAATTCGTGATTCACATACCACAGTTTTCCCAAAAACTTACACCCACTCTCTAAATTTGAATTAGTAGAATGTACGTTACTGAGGCAAATCAGTAGGGTTTTAACCAATTAATCAGTGAATTTGACTGATTATTCAGTGAGTTTTCACCGAATGATCAGTAAAAGTCCTTAATTTTACGCAGTGATGTACTTTTCACAGATTCTATTTCAGAAAGCACAAACCTGTTTTGTGTTACAATTGTTCTTTTTCATCAATTAATATTTAGCGAATATTTCATTAACATTCATTACCGACAAAAATGGTGTACTATTGGAAAAATTATTCTTGTTGGCGTTCATTTATTATTTTGTTTGTTAACTTGCAATAATTATTACCTCACTAAGTGAAAAGTCTACAAAAAGTAAAGAATTGTAGAAAAACCGCAACTATCTAATATTACCAAAGAACGGTTATACATAATAATGAATTGTAAAAAATATTGCATATTTTCAATTGCATTCATTATTAACTCGCTCTGAGTGAAAAGTGGACGAAAACTTAAAACTTTCAGAAAAAATCGCAACTAACTAGTCTCATTCACAGAGAATCTCATTAAAAATAAGAATGAATTATTTCAACAGTTCTGTTTGTGAGATTGAATTTATTATCACCTCACGCTAATTGAAAAGTGGCCAAAAAGTGGAAAATTTTATATAAACAGCCACTTTTTAGAATTATTTTAAGAGAATGCTGTTATAAATAATAATAACATTATTAAACAATCATGTTTTGTAACTTTAATTTATTACTATCTTTTTTGACCTAGAAAAGGCGTTTGATAAGATCCATAAAACTAAACCTTGGAAAATCCCAAAAGAGTACGGAGTCAATGGGTGGCATCTACAAGCAATTCAAGCAATATATACTGGTAGCAATGTGCGTGTAAAAGTTAATGGGAAAGTGAGTGTATAGCTCGATATTATGCACGGTCTCAAACAAGGATGCGTTATATCCTAATGGCTATTTATTATATTCATAGACAAGTGTCTAAGAATGGCTCTTCGAGGAAGAAGATGTGAATCTCGAGACAGTCAAGGTACGTGGGTTAGCCTTCAGAGAAGATATGGTTTGGCAGAGTCAACCGAAGACTTGCAAAGAATGTTGATAAAACTGAACATGCGCATGAAGAACATGGGCCTCAAAATTAGCATAAATAAAACAAAAATTATGGTGTTTCAAGGAAGTGCTGAGAAAAACAATGTGCAACATTGTCCTAAGTGATGAAAAAACGGAATAAGTTAATAAGTACGTATAGCTTATCAGAAGGAAAAAATATATCAAGTAAAGCTAAAAGGGCAATGCAAAATTATATATTTATACCAACTCTACTGTACGGTGGTGAGACCTAGACCGATCAAGAGGAGACACTAGTTGCCATATGTGAAAAAACTCCTAGAGACGGTTTGAGCATGTTTAGAGAATGAAAGATAAACAACTAACGAAACAAGTGTTTGGAGGTAAATTGAATGGCAGTATGCCCAAAGGCAGACCGTGGAAAGTATGTTTATAATGTGTAAATGAGACCCTAATTCAGAGAGACATAAGAAGCCATAGTAACACAGTAACTTGCATGAAAAAATTCGCGGACACAAAGAAAGCTGGATAAGTTGCCAGGAGAGAAAAGTATGGCGACAAATAGTTAATAAAAGGAGTGTCAGTGCAGTGGATGTAAGCTATAATAGCTATTTTTGAAAATAACGAAATATTGTTAAATAAATATTTCCTTAATTGAAATAAATATCTTCTAAAGTTAATTAATAAGACGATCCAGCCGTAAATTCAATTTTTTTGCAGATACTGCTTTCTTGCGTACACCAAGGCTGCTTTCTGAGGCTCGGTGTTCGCAAGAAAGCAGTTTCTCCAGATGCGGCGTTTTTGCGTAATTTTGGTTAATATTTTTTGCGTTATCTGCATGTTCAATAACAAATTAACAATTTATTCAATTTTTTTCAGAATTCAGAAGATCACCTGCAATTTAGCCAACAACGATGTAAAAAAGTTTACAAAGTAATTTTAAATGAGCGGTCTACACGAATAATGATTTTTACAGTTTTCATCGATTATCTCGGTTTGCTGTTTTTGTAGATACTATTTTCTTAAATATCACCGCAGAATAGTAACTCGAACGTTTCCTTCACTTATATCTATTGAACGGAGTCGAATTGCTTCTGGAGTTACTCTATAAATACGCGAAAACAGGATACTTAAACGATTAGTTAAAGAAAGTAAAGATAAAATTAGAGCAGAAAAAGAGATAAAAATACAAAACGACTTTGAAGGAAGCAGGAAACTACTTTATAAAAAAATGAAACGAAAAAAAAGTACAGAAATTGTGAACATGAGAAATAGTAGGGGGCAAATGGTATATAATGCAGACGGAATACTAGAGGCTTTCAGAGACTATTTTAGGAGACAATTCGGAGATGAAGCTATAGGACAACACAACTGCGATGTTGAACACGATGCGATGGAAAACTCAATTGAAAAAGTCTGTGTCACTGAGGTTAGGGATATAATTAATAACTTGAAAAACGGTAAGGCTGCCGGGGTAGACGGTATGAACGCTGAAATGCTCAAACACGATGGCACGTGCATACCACATAGACTGTGCGAATTGATAAATTTATGTTTCGAGATGGGAGACGTCCCAGACGATTGAAAAAAAAAGCGATTATCGTACCCATACAAAAAAGAAAGAGAGATAAAAGCGACTGCAATAATTACAAATGGATTAGTCTATTAAGCACTGTAAGTAAAATATATTCAAAAATACTTATTCGTAGGGTAATGAAAATGACAGAAGCAAAGATTTAGGGAGTCCAAAGTGGGTTTATGCCAGGAAGGTCATGT
>NC_046662.1:90856261-90866353 GCF_010883055.1 Belonocnema kinseyi
AAACAAAAACTATGGTGTTCGAAGGAAAGAGTGAGAAAACACTATGCAATATTTTATTAAATGATGAGAGAATTGAACAAGTTGATAAGTTCGTATACCTTATTAGCTTATTTACTAGGGACGGGAAGATAGATGAGGAATTAGATAGACGCAGAAACGAAGGTAAGAAGGTTATTGATAGTGCAGGTCCCCTTATCAGAAGTAAAAATATATCAAATAAAGCTAAAATGGCAATACATAATTCTATATTTGTACCGACTGTACTATACGGTAGCGAGACATTGACTTATCAAGAAAAAGATAACAGTAAAATTAACGCAATTGACATGAGATTCATGCGCATAATATGCGGGAAAACCCTGATGGACAAAGTAAGTAACGAGATAATTCTAAAAGAATGTGGTGCAGAAGCGACGCTAGTAGACACATGGGCAAGAAATCGGTTAAAATGGTTCGGACATGTGGAGAGAATGCCAAATGAACGACTAACGAAACAAGTGTATCAAGGTAAAGTAAATGGCAGCTTGCCCAGAGGTAGACCGCGCAAAGAATGGTTAGAATGTGTGAATGAGACCCTAGTTAGAAGAGACATAATAAGTCACAGAAACACGAGAGCCTGCATGAAAAAATGCATGGACATAAAAGAAGCTAGAGAAGTATGCCAGGACAGGAAAGTATGGCGGAAAATAGTTAATAAAAAGAGTGTCAGTGGAGTGAATGACGCATGAAACAAAATACCTTGGCCACTAGTGGACCCAAGTGGGGAACCTTACATAACGACTTCGTGAGGTTCTTCGCTAGGGGTGATTGCTAGGGTCGGAGCAGTGTTGTGGAACGAAAGTGTTATTTACTTAAATAGCACGAGAATTCTGGATCAATCTGAAAAATCTCTATCCCTTCCACATATTACTTCTTTCCCCTACCGAGTGAGTCACGCGTACCTCGAAAGGGAAATGGCTTAATGGTGTAATAATAATAATAATAATAATAATAATAATAATCATTAAACTGTACTCGCATTACAATTTCTTCAAGATAAAGAATTTTTCCCAAGATAAAGAATTTGTAAGTAAATCCCTGTAAAAAATAAATTAATAAATATTCCAATTTTTCCAACTGCCCACCTGCTTCTAAAGGGAGCCATGTCTAATACATTAAAAAGCGCACATTACGTGAACGTGGCGCGTCGCTCAAAGTCACCTAGTAACAAGGAGTTTATTGAGACGCATATACTGGGATTAAAAATAAAAACGGGAAATAAATTGAACCGCATTGATTGGCATTGATTGGCATTGATTCTATTCAATATTGTCTTTACAGCAATAAATGGCTCTGAGACTGTTCAATACTTGATTCGTGGAAGCCAGCATAGTATACAATTTTATGCTTTTTCGAGGAGTATTGAATGGAATTAAATGGCAAACACTCATATGCATTACAAGCAAATCACATTAATGCCTGGACATTTATGCTGGCAACAATTTTTCAAACGAAAGGAGTTTTATACAGTAAAGCATATTCAATAGAATTTTACACAGAGGTGCAATTGGAAAGCATTTAAAAGCGTTAAATTTCCATGTTTTTAAAATGCCTGTCTATGTGTTCCAATCAAATCCTTCTTACCCCATTTTCAAGCGAAAGATATTAAATCTTCAACTTGCTGTAATAGCCAAATCTCAAATATTTCTAACACAAACACTATTACAAAATAAGTTTTGTTTTTAACAGTTTTAAGTAAAACATGGACTCGCTGAATATATTGAGGCGACACGCTGACACGCGCGCACTCGACGAGTGGACTCGAGAGGACTCGAGATACAAATCTTGGCCGCGTGGAGCGTTATATCACTAGTTAAATATACTATTTGGCGTCACTGGTATATTCAGTAACACTGAGTAAGTTAAGTCGGAAAATCACTTGTTCAATAGTGACAATTGAAAATACTGATTTAACCAATACAAATTTCACTGTGTCAGTTAAAGAGAGCATGCGTTTGTGCTTTCTTATAAAAGTGTTTCATTTATTCATTTTTTTAAATTCTGGTATTAAAAAAAGAAACAAGAAATTTCCCCTTTCTTAACGATAAATTTATTCCTAAATAACTCTAATTTTAATCAAATCCAATCAAACAAAATTTTAAATAATCTTTCAAAGAATAAAATCAGCCTTTGATCATTAGGATTGGATAAGAATTGCAGATGTTGCTTTAAATTGAAGCTAAAACACATAAATCCATGTAACTTTTATTAAATAAATAATTTCAATCTAAACTATAACTTTTTTTAAGCATGCTTAGATTTTACCTTCCAAATTTTCCGCAATTAACATTGTTTTTATTATCTTTGACTTTATAAATCATTTTAATAATTGCTTACTTTTAAAGTCGACTGTACTTAGTGAACATCCTAAAAACAATTATGTTTTTATTTTTTATGAAATAAAATATATAAGAAACGATTAGTCAGTATAATATGTTATTTATTGACAATATTTCAGGAAGAATAAAAATCAATTTACTACCGAAATTTACTTAACGGAACACCTGTCTGGATAGTTTCGCTGGGTTTGATTAAAGGAGCTAAAATAGTATCTGGAATCGGTTATGTATGCAAATTTTGATCATTTTCCAGGTTCTCGCTTCTTTTATGATTTACATATTTACAAAGTATTTTTCTAGTGAGTGTGTTTAGAAGACTCAGAATTCGTATGGAAGAATATTAATTTATTTCTCAGGGGCGCGATTTCATTAGCATCTTTTGAGCGGCTTACGAGAACCGTCTTCACTAATACGACTTAATCAACAACGTTTGTAGATACCGCGCACTCTCGGCAGAATCATTACATGAAAGTAAATATTAAATTTTATGAGATTTAAGTAACTTCATAAGTATTAAATTTTAAAAGTATGTGCTTTTTAAATTCTTCTTGCAACTTTGAATCATTGGGTCGCCTATACAATTATGAAAGTCAAAAACTTAAAACCTTCTTCTTAAATTGATAAATTTATAAGAGTTTCCTATATATATTCTCCATTTGAAACACTTATACAACTGTCCTAATTTAACATGTACCTCGTCATAACCAAATTTCCGAAATTAAAGCATTTGTAATTGATTAATTACGAAATCAAAACTGGTAACATTTGTACAACATAATTTTCAAAATATGAAAATATGTGATTTTCTAAGTTTCAGACCATATTATTATTACACCATTAAGCCATTTCCCTTTCGGAGTAGGCGTGACTCACTCGGTAGGGGAAAGGAGTAGTGTGGGGAAGGGATAGAGATTTTTCAGATTGATCCAGAATTCTCGTGCTATTTAAGTAAATAACATGTTCGTTCCGCAACACTGCTCCGACCCAGGTTGCTGATCAATCTCTCTAGCAATCACCTCAAGCGAAGAACCTCACGATGTCGTTATGTAAGGTTCCCCACCCTGGTCCATTAGTAGCCAAGGTCTTTTGTTTCAGGCGTCATTCACTCTACTGACACTCTTTTCATTAACTATTTGCCGCCATACTTTCCTGTCCTGGCATACTTCTCTAGCTTCTTTTATGTCCATGCATTTTTTCATGCAGGCTCTCGTGTTTCTGTGACTTCTTATGTCTCTTCTAACTAGAGTCTCATTCACACATTCTAACCATTCTTTCCGCGGTCTACCTCTGGGTACGCTGCCATTTACTTTACCTTGATACACTTGTTTCGTTAGTCGTTCATTTGGCATTCTCTCAACATGTCCGAACCATTTTAACCAATTTCTTTCCCATGTGTCTAATAGCGTCTCTTCTGCACCACATTCTTTTAGAATTATCTCGTTACTTACTTTGTCCATCAGGGTTTTCCCGCATATTATGCGCATGAATCTCATGTCAATTGCGTTAATTTTACTCTTATCTTTTTCTTGATAAATCCATGTTTCGCTACCGTATACATAAATGTATCAACTCGCACAATCTATGTGGTATGCACGCGCCACCATTTTTAAGCATTTCAGCGTTAATACCGTCCCCAGCAGCCTTACCGGTTTTCAAGTTCTTAATTATATCCCTAACCTCAGTGACACAGACTTTTTCAATTGAGTTTTCCATCGCATCGTGTTGAACATCGCAGTTGTGGTGTCCTATAGCTTCATCTGCGAATGGTCTCCTAAAATAGTCTCTGAAAGCCTCTAGTATTCCGTCTGCATCATATACCATTTCCCTCCTACTAACAAGTGTAAAAGAGATTTTTGCATTCTCATCATAATGAGATGATTAGTTTTATGTAAAAACTATCACATATTTCTTTAAATCTCCACATGTCGGAATCCCTCGAATAGTTGAATCCGAAAACCCCGGTTTTACGATGGTGTCTGTCTGTCGTCGCCTGTTTACTCAATAACTTTCGAAAGGCTAATCGCATCGGATTGTGTTTTGGTACACTCTTTTAGAGGCCAAACAGAAAGGCCGAATTCTTTTACTAGCAATTTTGGATAAGACTTTAGAAAGTTAAAGCATTTAAAAATTTGTTGAGTCCAGTTTTTTTCAAGATTTGAAAATTCCACTTAATGCTATTTACACTACACAAAAATGCGAAGAATGATCTTTATGAATTTTTTATTATAATAATAAAAATATCAGTTATAGCGTTTTGAAAAATTAAAAAAAAAACGAAAATAAAAATTTGAAGCCAAACAATGCACAACATAAAAAAAGTCTAAAGAAGAAAAACTTTGCTTTATGAGGGTCATGCAAGATAATTATAACAGCTCTTAGAATTTTTTCGAAAAATCAAAAGTTCTAATTTTAATCGCACAAAAATTAATGAATTAATACATTATCATGCTAATAAGAAGATATTCGTTCTATGTGGAGACTAGCTATCGCTAAATGATCTAAATAAATGTAATATACATTTGATATGAAATTGTTGAACACAATGTAGAAAAGCTAATATTTTTGACAAAATCGAGTGCGAAGGACAAGATACACGTGTTGATAATGTATTTACTAGAGCTGAAAGAGCTTTGACAAAAGAGAATTCACAATCACGAAATTACAGTGGTCAAAGCTTTGGCCTTTAATTTTAGAATTTCTCTGCATAAATGTGGGATAAATACACAGACCGTGTATGTAGTGCGAAGGAAATACACAATAGAGCGCGAAGCGCGAGATAAATATATCGTCAAGCGTGAAGCGTACTGAAAACCGCGATACGAATTTGTCCACCCAGCGGGTAGATTTTTTTCTTTTAAAATAGAGAAAAAATGAACTCTTTCCTTTTTTCCTTATTAAATAATAATAATTGCATAATTCTTTTCTTTGGTTCCGTGTCTAAAATCAAGTAAAGAAAGAATGAAAGAAGGACGTGAGATTCTCGTGTGAGATGTGTTGGTACCGCTATCGAGATTTCTGAGAATCCAACCGGAAAGAACAATAAAAATAATAACTTCAACAAACTGAATCCAGTCTCGTTTGCTAGATGTAAGTACGAACATGTGGCTTTCTGCAGTTCTCTAATGAGATCTAATTGCTTTCCATGTCTCTGCACAAAAAATGCCGCCTGATTTCGAATAAACGCGAAGGTGTCACTAATTATTCCACAAGGACATTAATGAAGACATATTTAATTGCACGAAATCTCGTATATGGCGAGTTATATGATACAATTTTGCAGAGTGTTCAATTATTATTGTTGCAAGTTAAGGTAACATTGAATAATTTAATTGACATTTTTTAATACTGTGGTTATTAAAAATATAGAAAAACATAATGATTCAATAAAAGGAATTTGTAATTGCCGTCAGTGAATCAAACCGGAAAAAATTTGTTTGAACAAAGTAATTCAAACTTTAGCCAAAAAGATTAATCTTATAATATTAGATATTTCAATAACAAAATCTTAAAATTTTTGGATCAAAAACCGTTGAATTCAATAAAAAGTTCAGAAAAACAAATTGAATTTGTATGATTTTTTAACAAAATTGTTGAATTTTCAACTAAATAATAAAATTATCAACCACAAATATAACCATCAGTAGGAAGACAAAAAAACGGAAATAGAAATAGAAATACAAGTTCAGTAAATTACTAAGAAGAATAGTATTCAGACTGGCCGCAAAACCTTATTTTTGAAATTCCCTCCTTTTTCTCTCCCCATTAACATTCAAAGCTTAAAGGCTGGATCATGTAACATCTTTAAACATATATAGAATCTTTTTAAACGAAACAAAACAATTTCAAAGTTAAATTAAAATTTTTAAATTTATTATCTTCGGCAGTTGTTTAAAATGCCTCTGGTAAAAGTTCCTTGAATTTTGAAACATTTTTTCAAAATCCCTAACTTTCCCTGACCAACAAAATTCTCTGACTCTTCCCTAATTTTGATGATGTTTCAACCTGACCCACGACCATCCTGATATAGATATAATAGTTTCCTTTCAATAATAACTGTTATTGTGGATTAGGAAAAAGACCAAGAAATAAGAATTTTTTCACCACATTTCAAGATTGCGAAATGATTCTATTTCAATTTCAAGTCACGATACATATTTCTAGGAAGATTTATTTTCTTGTTTAGTTCCTTTACCAGAGATACTGTTCCTTCAAAATGCCACCGCTTTGCTGAGTTCACACTAACGACGGGAAGAGGGCAATCTTTAGCCATCTGTCAATCCAGGTTCTCTTCCACGAGGTGCAAGAAATGCTTCTTTCGATACAAGAATAAGAATGATGTTTTTATCAACATTGAATGAAAAGCAAGGAAAATTAGATTAATATTTAAATTACTTCTCTCAATTACTTTAATCAGCATTGATGTAACGTATGTATACAAAAAAAATTAGAAACTTAAAAATACGTTTAGCTTATTTCCAATTTTACATTAATTTGTAATTTCAGGTGTCTTGCAACTTAAATTTATTTATAGTTCTACAATGTCTTAGGAAATTGCTTAACAACTAATACGGCTTGAGTGATCGAACAAGTATCCTTAAACAATTACAGACTTCCAACCGGACAATTTTCCTCAGATTTCCATAATCGCTAATAATTAATTTTAATTTTTTCTTTAAAATGATTTCCTGAAAGTTAGGTACTTGATTAGGTGCTAGTATCTTGCAGAAATTATTAAGCCTAATAGGGCATATATTGTTGACTAAACATTAAATAAAAAGAAATTTTATTTCTCACAGTACAAAAATTTTCTAGTTATAATTGCTTCTACATTTAAATTGATGAAAAATGTGTATTATTGCCATCTTTGAACCTTTCAAAAATGGATATATTTATAATTCGGATGCATCCAAATCTGAATCTTTTTCAATAAAGCAAATAAAGAAATATTATTTCTTGGAACAATTTGCAGAAATGCTAATCTAAAAATATTCGTGCGTCAATGACTGAAAGTACGACAAATGCATACCCTGTAATTAAATTACCGTCGCTATCAGACCACAATTATTAAAATTATAGATTGACATGTAATATGTCTAAAAGCAAAATTCTTGAACTACTTAAGGAATTGTTATCATTTTTTACGGTCACATTTAAAAGGGTATTCTTACATAATTGTAGCCTGTGAATTTTACGGTGTGTATTTTATAGTGTATCCATTGTAAAGTGCAGTTTTTCTAAAGGTGCACATTAAAATAAGTGTATTCGAACTCAAGCATGGGAGTGCACGTGCCGGTTTAACTCAAGTTTAGCATATTTTAGATCCGTTCTGATTTCAGAGCGAATAACACTCCTCACGCTTGAACGATTGTCTTGACAATGCCGATTGCTCACAATCTACAAAGTTACTAGACGTAAAAGCGATGGAACAGTGCTCTCACGAGATAAGTTTTCCCAGTTAGAAAATTGCCGCTTGAAGGCAAAAACAATTCGCCCTTTCACATACTTTGCTGCAGGTATATTTTATTTATTTGTCGTAAATACGTGAACTATTTCGCAAAAGTGAAAACCTAAATATAGTGCTTATTTTTTAGACAAAGTAAAGATTTGGAACAACACTTGTGTCATGATAATAATTTTCTATGCTAGTGCTAAACTATTTTAGAATTAATAAATTGTATATGCGACAGGTTTCGGACTGAGATAAAAGTTTTGTCTTACCGAACATAAATTTGGTTGACCCAACTAAATATTTAAGTGCTATATGAGCAACCAAACCGTTTGGTTGAGCTTACCAACTTATTTTTTTGGACCTTTTGGATCATTCGACGAAAAAGATTTGTACGCTCAAAAAAATGTCTGTGGGCAGAACAAAACATTTTGATGATTCAAGAAATATATTTTTTAGAATTAAACAGATTTTTGTATAAGAAGTAAAATTATTTTTTTGAAGGAACAATATGGTTTTGTTGCAAGAAAATTGATATTTTGTAAATATAATCAAATATTTCGCTTATGCAAGAAAACGCTCATTTTATAGAAAACTGAAATGATTCAATAATATGTGACCAATTTGCAAAGAATTTGCCTGATTAAACACAATTCAATTTCAATAGGATAATCCATTATTATAGAAAAAATTGTGATCAGCCAAAGGATTTCTCAGATTAACAACATTTTACTCAAGCAAAGCAGTTTCTCTTCTTTTAGCTTTTTCTGTAAGTAATAAAAATTTGGTTTCATTCAATAAAACGATATAATGAATCTATGTTCATAACTCTAAATTATAAATTAATATTGAGGAAAACTACTATAAGCGACAATACGTTGCTTTCTCTGGCATTTCAACTGACATCAGCCATGTTGTAAACTGGGGCTTCGATCGTCTGCGTATGCGCTATCGCATGTTTGGTACGAACAACTGAATTATTTGGTACAAGCAGAAAACGGAACTTCTTTGAGGCAAATAAATGGTTTTGCGACAACAAGCACTTTTTTAGTAATCACAACTAAATTTTTGCAAAATGAACAAAAAGTGTTCAACAAAATTATTTTGTTACGTAACTTTATTTTTTTTTTCTCAGTGCATATTGTGAAGGGCAACTGGTATTCTACAATGTCATGAATTTGACTATGACCATCGCATTTATTTCTTATCCGTCTTATTTTTAAGCTAAATGAGATATCGCACTAAAATTTCTAGAAACCAACAGAAAATATACCATCACAAGTCCATTCTGCCCATTTAGAGTTCTTACATATTTTAACAATTAATACAATTCCATAATACAATTTCATTAATTTCTAAGTTAGAATGTAATTGAGAACAGGGCTAGCTATAATATCAAATAAGGTACTAAACCCCAGTTTCTTCTTACATCCTGTGTTAAAAACGAAAAAAATACTTTCTTTAAAATAAAATACATACTCAAATGGGCCAGACGAACATGCGCCGATTTACTTTCTGTCCTTTTCCAAAAATTTCCTTGCGATATCTTATTTAGTTTAAAAATACCATGGCTGGCAATATATTCATGGGACGTGGGATGATCATGACTTTATTTATATTTATGTATTACATTAAAATGAACAAAAATTAATATATATTTTCAAACTTTAGGTACCTGTCACATTTTGTTCTGTACTTTTTTTAAATTTATGAATCACATGACATTGATAAAATTTTGCATACCTTGCACGTCAAGATAAGAAAATTAAAATTGAAAAAATTAAAATAGCTAAAAGTCGTGATTTTGTTGTAAACCCTTATAGATAACGATTTCTACATATATTTTTTCAAATATAAAGAAAATAGGGGACCATTTTTTCTACGAAAATTCTGATTCAATATGATTTCAGGAAATATATAAAATAGAATTTCACGAGGCCAAACCCTCACAATAAGTTACGTAAATAAATTATCAATCGAATTATATTACATTGTATAGCTACGGCTTCCTTAGTTTCTCGATTTGAAATATCGTAACAAATTAAGCCCTAAAATGCAAATATTTTCTCTCTTCCACGGAGTTTTAATAATATTTGTATATAGTATAAGAGTAGTTACTCGGGTCGGGTTATTCTAAGCATATATGGTTGTATATCTGCGAAATTTTATAAAGACTTTTTAATATTTCTCTTATGATATAAAATTTTACAAAACTTAAAATTTTTATTTTTAAAATTGAAAATATAGTAATTACACATAAAATTATCT
>NC_046662.1:90866453-90869026 GCF_010883055.1 Belonocnema kinseyi
TATAAATAAAAAAGAAATTGTGATTTTAAATCATTAAAATATTAATAAGCAGTGAAACATGCCTTTAATGAATCAAAAGGGAAAATAAATCCATTCCATTTCGTTAATAACATCAAGACCGTATTAAATTCAAAAGTTTTTTTGCATTTATTTTATTTAACGGTCCTGCTGATTATTATAGAACATTTCAAATGCAATTTAGATGACTGGATTTCAAGCTACAATATATCCTTCAATATTAAGAAATTAACTTAAGTGGATTTATCATACGTGTCTTCTCATACTCCTCAATTGCTCTTTAGTTTCATATACAGTATTTGGAAAAAACATGATTTAATTACTTGTATCCTGGAAAAACAAACTTTTATTTTCACACTAATAACCTGTATTTTCTATGAATTTTCAAGCATCAATCACAGTAATTAATAATTTTACTGACTTTTTAAGTTTGTAAAGGATCTCGCGCAAAATTTATGAAAAAAGCCTTTCGTGAATTCGTCCTATTGCGAATTTTGATTGACAATATAAGCATCACTGAAGCATCAGAAAACCATATGCCACGCTTAAACCGAAGGGCCTTTTCCATACATTTTATGCAGTCATTCAAAAAACTTTTAATTATTTTGAAAAAATAGTCTTGGATCTATATAAAAAGGATTTATAAATATTACAATTATGCACTGAAGGGGTAAAAATATTTTTCACATGTATGCTAGAAAATGTGTTTTTCTTTTTTATTTATTTTCGCACTGTTTTGTTTATATGATTGTCAGTGACCGTAATATCGAAATAAACATACCACATCGCTGAATTTCGCGTGCCTCGTGACTGTTGCTCCCCGCGTTTCGTGTCCCTTCATGTCCCATTCGAACCGTTATCTCTAGTTGTAATTACCTCGTGATTATTCTTTTTTTTTTACGCGAACTCCATGCGATCAGTGAGATAGACACGCACCTTGTGTGTCCCGAAATCACTTTTATTACTCTCCTTGACTACATTGCATACGATAATTATACTTGGATCGACAAATTTTTAATATTTTTAATGAGAATTGGAAACTAATAATCCGTTCATTTAAATATATGTTAAGGAAAATTCAAACATGAAGCATTTAAAGGACAGCAATAAGTGTGTAATAATTAATTGTTTACTTAACCATATATAATTATCAAAACTATTTTAATTTAGAAATTATTAACTCTGTTATTTATTCTCATATTCTTGCTGTGTAAAAACAATAATGTCAACTAAAATAATTTATCGAGTTGTAGTTTTCCTCGTGTCCAATTAGAATAATGACAGATAAAATAATACATAACTACAACAATATTCATGGAAAAAATGTTGAGAAAATTAATAATAAGTCATTCGTTATTATCGTAATGACCGCCAACATGTACATGGTCATCGACTTCAATTACAAGTCTCGTATCTCAAGTTGTAACATTTTAGTGCTGACATAAATCGTTTTCTTTCACAGAATAAGAAATTCGGAAAGTTATTTGAAAATGTACTTTGGCTAATTTTTTTTTAATTCCGAAATGATTTTTTAAATATTTTATAGAGGACGTAACAAACTTACAAATTACTGAAAAAATTCAGTGACAAGAATATCATACGATGCAACTTTGCAGAATTTTGCTAACTCACGAAAAATGAATATTTGGTGCGCTTATGTGAGAACTTAAGAAGAAATAAAATTATTGACTTTTTATTTTTTTTAGGAAGATTTTTTTTTCGACTTTTAACCTAAAATATGAGTGTCGACGAACAGAAAAAAATTTAAGGTAGAAAATATTAAGTATAATTCAGCACCTTCAAAATAAAAATAATCATCTCTATTCATAATAAGGGTGGCAATTTTAAATTCCCGTTTTTTTCCTGTCCAATTAAAAGATGTCTCTTTGTAAAGTATCCCAACCCAACGTATAGAAATGGGAATTTTACCATAATATACACAAAGAACTTAGACGGAAAAATTATATATAGTTTATATATAATGTGAAGTTTTATATATAAACTATATATAATATTTCCGCCTGGGAAAATTTATGTCATAAAAAATTATGGTGTTTCTCTTAAAAAGATCAAAAGCTATCGGCATTTTTTATCAAATGAGCCAGGATTAAGGCATTTTGTGAATTAAAAAAAATACATTGCATAAGTATATTTGATTTCAATGTTTTCTTTAAATTCAAATCAAATCTAATACAATAACAAAATTTCAATATCGTTAGAAACATTTTAAAGATACATTTTTATAAAATCCTAACAACTTATCAACATTATTATGGAAATATTTGATTGCATGATTGCAACATGTGCAAAGTTGAAATAAAAATGTTAGAAAAATTAAAATATTTTTCCCGCTGAACATAATATTTTTGTACAATATGTACAAATAATATATATAAATATATTTATGATATCTTCTTTAAAAATGATTAAAATATCTTTATCGTGAATCGTGTGTAAAGTAAATGGCAACGTGCCCAGAGGTAGACCGCGGAAAGAATGGTTAGAATGTGTGAATGAGACCCTACTTAGAAGAGACATAAGAAGTCACAGAAATA
>NC_046662.1:90869126-90879464 GCF_010883055.1 Belonocnema kinseyi
TCTGAAAAATCTCTATCCCATCCACACACTACTCCTTTCCCCTGCCGAGTGAGTCACGCCTACCCCGAAAGGGAAATGGCTTAATGGTGTAATAATAATTTTTTAGAGAATTTTGATCGAAAAAACGGTTTTATCCTTAATTTCTTAATTTTTGTTAGTCAATTTGCATTTAGGGACAAGTCACCTTGTGAAAATTTGACCTATATTTTAATTTCCCATTTCTGAAAAAAGCACATAAAATTATGAAACTGTGCAAAAAAATACTTCGATTTAAGTATGTTATGCTAGTATTATTCAAAGAAAGCTCTAATAAATCCCGTAAAAGGTGTAAAACGTTCGAGACTTAAATTTCCCAATTTTTTGGCAATGATCCAGAAAAGGAAAAGAAGAAAATGGCTTCAAAATGCGCTTAGCCGAGGATGAAGCATATGATATAGTTAAGGTTTTGTAAAAATTCGAAGCAAGGAGCGTTATCCCGGGTCACGTATAGGGGCAGACTGGCAGCTCGAGCAACATTCGAAGACCCTCTTTCTCAGTTTATCTCTGTCTTTCTTATCTGTTTTGCCTCTGGTATCTTATCCTCTCTTTCTGGCTCACTTTGGCATTGCTTTTGGCTTGGGCCGGGTGTAATCGGTTCCCCGAAGCCGGGGCTCATTATCGACCCGTCGGCCTAGCAATTACCTGCGAAGCCTGGACTTCGTGTGTGCCAAGCCAACAACACAGTTTCTGACTCGACTGGACTCTACTCGAGCACCAGACACCCGTACATTCGACCCCTTTGCCCCGATTCCCCCACCCCCCTAATACTGTAATCTCTATACTGTATATGCGAATAACCACGTCAGAAGCAGCATCAGCAGCACCAAGAGTCACATCTTAAGGCACTAAAAAAATAGTTGGTTGTGACAACTATAGTAAAGTAGTGGAGCCAACTAATATAGTTTCCAATATATGTCAATACGACCCTCGTGGCCGCGATTACTTCTTTTATTTCAAAGAATGACAGTACTACTTTACTTGATGTAGGAAAAACTTTCGATAGTTCCGATGGTAGTTAACAATATTCAAGTAGTTGTAACTGCTACTTAAAATAGCAAATGTTTTACCATTGAATTAGTAGGCTTGGGCGTTAAGTTAGCACTTCTGAACACTTATAGTAGTAATATTAATTATTAAAACTGGTATAGTGTTTACTCCTGATAGGAAAAATATTTCGTCAAAATTCAATTTCACCTCAAGCAGGGTATCAATATTTAGAAAATTTCTGTGAAATCAAGAAAATCAAACGAGGGTAAAAATATTTCACAAGTAATTCTCGTTCCATTAATTGTGTAAATTCACATGGAGATCCACGAGAAACAATTGTTGCAAAGCAAGCCTTGGAAAAACATCGCCGCCATGTTTAGTATCATGGAGGTTTTGGACAACTCGATCACATTGTTTTATTATTTAAATATACTAGAAGTTCAGAATCTGCTGGAATCTTTAAAATCATAAGGCTATACTTCGAGAAATTCCACGGTAAGTAAAAAATAGTTAATTCGTTAAACCAGGAGATTTCAGGATTTCATCTGTGTAATATACAATCTAGTTATACTGTTCAAAATCGTCAGGGAAAATTAACATTAAACCCACATTTTTTTATTTGCGATTGAGTTTCGCAATAGAAATTTTCCAAGTTTGTAAACCCTACTTGAGGGGAAATTTATGTTTGGTGAATGATGTATTTTTCGTTACAGTTCTTCAAACTATACCAAATTTCAAAGTTAGTATTACTACTTTAAGTGTACCTCGGAGTACTAATTTAATTATAAGGCTTACTTATTTAACAGTAGGGCATACTACTTGAAATAGAAAGTATAACTACCTGAAAATGGTCACCTTTACTACTTTTATTTGTTGGAAAATACTTTGGTGGAAAATTGGACTACTTTTATTTGTTGGGTTTACCATGACTATAGTTACTAATATGAACCACGTAGGAGTACTGCAGGCTACTTTTAGCTTTACAAAAATGGTTGGTTAGTTTTACCATCGAAGTAGTTGTCACTTAATAAAAAGCTAGTTGTCCCAACCAATCATTTTTTCAGTGGAGGTAGATTAACATGATGCCTTTCATAAATCTAATGTTTCGTTCAATAGGAGACTGTAATGATGAACAGAGCCTTTTTCAGAAATTTTGTTTCCTGTTGTCTAATAATTGAAAATTAGTCTTGACTTGAAACCAGATACTCGAGGCTTGGTCAACCACGAATCCTTCAATCTGCTGAGAAGAGTGACTTCTGTTGCAATTACTCCAACACTCTGTCGAAAACTGCGGATAGAGACAAGCAGACAGACGGACAGACGGACAGACAGAGGTTCGCTGATAATTACTGGATTCGCTGAGAATACAAGAATTAATGACTGTACCAATTCAAGTTACTTACAGAGGAATAAATATTTCCATGGAAGGTTCTCTTCTTCTTCTTAAGCTTTCTGAGTCTACAAAAATTGACTGGATATCTAAAAGCATGGTAGTCATAGAATCATAGATCAGGGTAAACGCGCAAATGAAGAAAAACTCAGGGAATTTTAAAGATGAAGAAAATTCAGAAAAAGTTAGGGATTTTGAAAAAAAAATCTTGTCTAAGTCAGATAATTTCTAAAAGAGGAACTTCAAATGACTGTCAAAGATAATAAATTTGAAACTGTGTTATTTCGTTAACAAAAGATATAATGTTAAAAATTTAACAAGATTAAGTTTATGATCTTATATTTCTACTCCCTTTTTTTTAATATACAACTATTTTCTTGAAAATTCTTCTTTTCAGTGTGAAAATTTATCTCATTGAATAGATATTTCATCTTTTTGGATTAAAATGAAATGTTTCATAGAAAATGTATCATCTTTGTCTGAGAATTTAACTCTTTTATAGAAAAATCGTCTGTTTTTATCAATGTTTGAACCCTTTTTGTTAAAAAAGTATTTGTTTGTGGAAGGTTAATAAAATTAGATTAAAATCCATTTAACTCTTTTAAATTAAAATTTATCTATTCCAGTTAAAGACACACCATTTTAGTTAGAAACTCATTTCTTTGGTTGAAAATTTAACTACTTTTTCGAAAGTTGATCTTTCTTAATTAATCAATTATCTACTAGCGTAAGAGATGAACTATCGGTAAAAAAATTATGTTATGGGATTGACCTAGGAAAGCATTAATTAATTTTTTTTACGTAGTGCATATTTTCTTTTTTAGTTGAAAATTGTTCATTTTTAGTTGAAAATTCGTGTTAAATCAACATTTTTATGTGCTATAAACATTCGTCTTTTTATCTAGAAAATGTATCATTTTAGTTAAAAATTCATATCTTTGTTTAAAAATTTCACTATTTTGTTGGAAATTATTATTTTTCTACTGAAAACTTAACTTTTCTATTTTTCGTTAAAAATGTTTTCTTTTTGGTTGAAAATTCAAGTGTTTTTTTTAATTCATCTTTTAAGGTTTTCACATAATTCTTTTTTTAGTAGAAATTTGATATTTTTTAATTGAAATATCAACTATTACATTTTTTGTTAAAAATTCATCTTTCTAGGTAGATAATTCAACTATTTGGTTAAAAACTCAACTATTCAGTTTAAAACTAAACTATCTAGTTTGAAACTAAACTATTTTGTTCAAAATTAAACTGTGTTAAAAATTGAACTATGTAATTTGATACAAATTTTTTTTAGCTGAAATAAGGTTATAGCACCAATTCTGGTAACCCTTTCAATTGTTGGCTCCCTTGCTTTTACCATATCAACTATTACGTTGTTCTAGCGGAATTCATCTTTTTGTGAAAATTCAAATTCATGTTTGTTAAGTAATGTTTGCAAATGTAAAGTCAAACAAACTTTAAATTATGCAATGACAATAATTCCCTCAAAATCGGTTACAGAATGATAAATTTCGGTTATTCTTTCTAGGTACAAAAAGTATTATTTACTTAAATTTTCGGTCAATTTTTAAATATATTGTAGTGAAAAATTAATTTTGGTTATGTTATAATTTCCTGTATATTTTATGAAAGTTTGTCCACTATAAGCGAGCTTTTCATTTTCTTATGTTAGACTTTATTCGACAGTTTGGTAAACCGATAGTCACGCAGTATGTTCCATCGCCTCCACAATCTTTCAGGATTGTATGCAAGTACTAAGCACCTTGAAGATTTTCACTGATTTTATAATTTGGAAAGAGGTGTTGAATTTTCAAATTACTTACAATCCTCATTGTCGTTTTGTATTCATCAGTAAATATTTGTTTGTAAAATTGCAAAATAAAATAAGATTTCATGATAGTAGGAAATGAAAAATGTAATTACCCTGATTCGAAGTTGACGTCCCTGGTATAAACCTAAGTGCTGCCATTTTAGTGGTTTTTGTCATGTTAGAGGTTTTCTTACTAAATTTTTAGCTTTTTCTTCTATTCAGTGGGATGAAAAAATTGTTTTCCACGTATTTAGTAGGGAAAATTGGTTTTTATTGATTTATGAGGAAATTTATTATTTGTAAGAAATGAAAAAATTGTTCACTAAAATAAATTCTTTATATTCCTAAAACCTTATATCCTCGTGATCATCACTTTTTCGTACCTTATTCCTTCTTGAAATTAAAGTACTGGCAATATGTGTACAAACTTCTCAGTAAAATACGTAAGAATCAATTGAATGGATAAGGCTGCATAGGTAAAAAATTAAATTTTTGACAATTACTCAACAATTATAAATTTTTTATTCAAGAGAATAAAATATATTTTTATAAAATCTTAGTGAAAATGTTGTATCGGCGAAGCCCAATCAATCTAGCCACTCCTTCGATTTAGAATTCAAATGGTAAAATCAAAATTTTAGTTAAATAATACGGTACAATTTAATTGAAATGAAAAATAAATCAATTCAATTCATTATTAGCAAAAATTACTCAGACAAATTAATTGGATTTTTTATATTTTACAAATTGGTTGAAAATTTAGGTTTAGATCTTCAAGATTATCCTGCATTTTTATTTGTGCATTTTTAATATTGTAGAGTGATGAATTAAGATTGCTTAAAATTGAATTAAGTGAAAAAACATTAGAAACTACGAAACTTACAAAACTTACGAAAAATTACTGGTGATTTGAAATACAAATGCTCTCTCTCTAAATCCGAATTAGTGAAAATTCACTATTTGATAGTGAAATTTCACTAATTGAATTAGCGAGAAGTAGGTCACAACGAATTAGTGAAAACCTACTAATTCAATTAGTGAAAATATTTTTCTAAATCTATTAGTTAAATTTCACTAAGCAAATAGTATTTTTGAGAGGTAAAGTATCTACTATTAAATAGTGGAAAATCACTAATTAAGTAATAAAAATCACTAATTACACGGTGAAATAAAATATTTGCTGGCGTCAACCAGTAACGCCAACAGTAAACTACATTACAAGACAAGTTATAGAAGTAAACTATAATGTATATTTAAAAATTAAATTAATTTATGTTGATATTGTACTAACTAAAGAAAAATCTCAATTCAACTTTCCATGTATTTCTATAAAAATGAATGGAAAGCTGAATTTCATAACCTCAAAACAAACACAGCGCTCATGTTCTGTAGCAAATGTTTTCGTCTCGATATACATATCGACACATAATGAGAACACTATTCACTGGGAAACTACACGAAAGCATAATAAACTGGAAAATATTACTAACCCTTGTTTAAAAATTTTTTTACGCTCGTAGAAAAAAAAAATGATACAAGCTGACAAGTGTAAACGAAGCAAACGATGCAAACGAGACGTGAGCGTGGGTTGGCGCGAGTCCACCATTAGGCGCGATGACGTGATCACGGCTTCGATCTCGACTTCACTAATTAAATAGTGAATTAAACTACTAAATAATTGTGAAATAATATTCACTCATTGGAAATAGTGAAATTATCACTATTTTTACAGTAGAAGGCCACTAATTCAATAGTGAAAAGCCAAAATATCACTAATTCAGCAGTAAATCATTCAATCACTAATTCAATTAGTGAAATTTTCACTATTTTAAATTTAGAGAGTTGTTTATTAATTATTATAAAAAAATAAAATGATGGAAAATCTGTCAAGGCCAACGAAATATCGGCGGGCAAAGTCGACACCCTCCTGGGGCTAAGTTAACACTTGACTATAATTTTTAAAGAAAAATGGGTCACATTCTTTTAATTTTTATTATTGTATAACCAACTAAGTTCTCGATCCAACAATACCTAATACGTTCTTAAAAGAAATTTGCTTAACTTAAAAAACCGACTTGAAAAGAATGTGTCGGCTCGGCCTCAATCTTTTGGTAGAAAGTTAAAAAATTTTGTTGGAAAGTAAATTTTTGGTTCGAAATTCATATTTTCGGTTTGAAAATGCAACTTTTGCATGCAAGTTTGCAAGGTGATGACTTGACCGGAAAATGGCCGGGGAATGACCGTGAATTTAATTTTTAAATACCGGGAATTTACTTTAGATGGCAGAAAAGTTTAAGCTTTCATTATTTTAATAATTGTGTTCAATTTAGAAAATGGACTTCTACAGAAAATGTAGTATCGGCGAAGTCCAATGAATCTAGCGAGTCCTTCGATTTAGAATTTAAATGGTAAAATAAAAATTTTAGTTGAATAATACGGTACCCCGTGTAGAAATAGCCCGGGCTAGCCCTGATACAACAAGATTCCTGGCCGGGGACTGACCGGGCTAAGTTTGTTTTTTAATAGCCTAGCCGTGCGCTCATCGGAGCATGGCTAGCCAAAATTTATGTCAAAACCCCAGTCGGGGGCTGACTGTGCTCTGATCGGACAAAAATCATGATCGAATGCTCAGACGGTAGCTGGCTGGGCGCTGAATGGCAATAATAAAATTGTTAAACTTTGTTTATAACTTAATTACTTTTTCTGATTCCATTAAGAAATGGATGCGTGTACCTGCATGGATGTTCCACGCGTGGAAATTTATTGGGTAAATATCTTTTTGTCACCACAAATTTTAAGGTTTCATGAGTTCAGACTTACAAACAATGCATTTTTGAGAAAAATTCGATGACACTTTTTTTAAATTCGAACTGTTTTTTTTTAAGAAAAAAATTCTAAGTTCCATCTTTATGAAAAATTGCAAATATTCAGAAAAAATATACATTTTAAATCAATCTTAAACGTTGTAAAATAATATAAAACGCCTAAAAACCAAACCTTACACGAAGGTTAAAAGAATTTTATTATTAAGAAATTTTTAACATTCACTATTAAATTTCGAAGTTCCGTCGTTAAAAATTTTGAATGTCTATAAAAAATTACATTTCTTGTCACTGTAAAAAGTTGTAAAATAGTATACAATTGGAAAAAATAAAATATCACGTGAAGAAAAATTGTAATCGATTTAAATTATTTATGTAGGTTCGATACACCGCAGCGTTAGAAATTTTAATTGTAATATAATGTTTAAAAATTTAATATATGTATTTACTCTAAAGAGGACTATTAATATTTGAAGTCAAAATACTCGCAATCATTTAATATTTATTTCTTAAATATCTTTTTTGGCTCTCAACGACTAAGTGAAAATAGTGCATATTGTCTGTGTGCTGGGCGTGTGGAATTTCATACATTAATATGCTCCAATTCTACAGTAAAAAAAAATCAAATTGATTTCCTAATTCAGTGACTGATGCTCTTCATACAATTGAAACCCGAATCATTTAAATCTAGTAAAGCACCAATTGATCTTGCCCGGGCTACGGTCGGGCTCCCCAGCCATGCTTCCGGCCATGCTCCATGGTCGGACCCTGGCCAGCGCAGCGTGACGATGCTGGTCGGATTCCGACCAGAAACCCCGGCCACAGCCCGACTTAAAGTTGGGCTCCCCGGCCAGCTCCCGACTTAAAACCGGGCTCTCCGGCCGTAGAATGGCCAACCACCGACTTAAATTTCCACCCGGGACCATTTAATTGAATTCAAAAATAAATCAATTTAATTAATTATTAGCATTAAATCAGTTTCAATTCTGATGATACACAAGAAAAATTTCTTCAATTTGGAAGATGTAGAGTTGAAAACTTAAGTTAATATCTTCAAAATTATCCAGCATTTTTATTTATACATTTTTCGTATTGTAGAGTGTTTAGGTTTTTAATGCTCAATTTTAATGGCTTGAATATTTTACATCAAAAATATTTTTAAAAAATAGACGATGCAACGTTTAAAATATTAAAAATTAAATAATTAAGGGTTTGAAGGTTAGAAAATTATAAATAAAAAATCATCCAACGTTTTTATTTACTTCTCATCAATTTAAAAACCGGCTCATCAATTTTAAACCCGACTCATCAATTAAATGTTACAAAAAAAAAAATTCTGAAACGGGCCCCAGATATTTTTTGCACGGCCCTGACATACTCGTACTTTAAGTTTATAGTCGAGATTTTTTTCCGGTATTCCAACTGTTAGGTTATCCGTGAGGCTTACGTCGTAGGCGATAGAACGCGTTTAACTTCGGTTAGGTGGTTCGAAACCCCTCGACAGCGTTTTTTCGATTTTTAATAGCGTTAATATTGTTAAAAGCGTGCGATGGTATCGTATGTAATGTATTATTATTTAATGTAATTGTTTAAGCTAAATTGTGTGTGTGTGTACGAAATTGTATTCTGATTGGCTGTGACTGATTAATGTGTATATATAGGTTGTATGCTGTTGATTGCGTATAAGTTTTTTTTTATTCTCAGAAGCTTACGGTTTACGAAACTGGTAGTTCAAGTTTCTCGAGCGTCAGTGATGCCCTCGTGACTTTCCTGTAAACCCTCTTATATTTTCTACTGAGTCCTCGACATGGCTTTACCCAACATTTCATTAATCTTTATCTAACGTTTTATATATTTTATAATTATGTCTATAAAAATGTCAACTACGAAGTACAGTATCGATTAAAGTGCAGTTCGGTAGACATTGGTATTAATTTGTCACACTTTCATGTTTGTGAATGAGGTATTATCGAATTTCGTTTTACCCAACTAGAAATGAAACTTTATCAAAGTGTCCATATGTCCCGAGTTTACACAACTGAGTTTGGTAAAGTTTCTCAAATTATTTTTCTCCGTGTATTTGCCGCCATACTTTTCTGTCCTGGCATACTTCTCTAGCTTCTTTTACATCCATATGTTTTTTCATGCAGGCTCTCGTGTTTCTGTGGCTTCTTATATTTCTTTTAACTAGGGTCTCACTCACACATTCTAACCAATCTTTCCGCGGTCATCCTCTAGGCACACTGCCATTTACCTTACCTTGATATACTTCTTTCAGTAGTCGTTTATTTGGCATTCTCTCAAAATATCCAAACCATCTTAACGATTTCTTTCCCATGTGTCTATTAATTTGAAGTATCTGGTTTAAAACAAAACTATTTTGTTAAATTTTAATTATTTATCTGGAAATTCATCTTTTAAGGCCGAGAGGTCATCTTTTTTAGTCGAAATAAATAAATTTTTAAATTTTAATCTGAAATTGTGTTATACCACTTATAAAATATTCTATGTTAAAGCATTTACACAATTAAAATTCTGGGTTTGGAATCTAAATGGTCGTAGAAAATGCAACATTGATCAGGGAAGAAGTCAGGAATAATGCAAGGAATGTTTTGAAAAAAAAGTTTCTCAGTCGCTCTGTAAAATGAGTCATAATAAGAAACTAACTCAGTCGAAACAACTATTTTCTTCTTGTACGCTAAGAGTCTGCTTTGAACCAATAAAAGGACTTTATACACAGCTTGCGAGAAAGATAGAAAATGGAAACACCTAGCGGTCATTCTGAAGAACGAAAAAATATGCTAAGGTCTTTTTCGATCCATAAAAGGAGTGACAAAATATTCTACACTGACAAAAATGGTTTAGCGGTCCCAGCTAACCGTTTAGCTGAATTTCGTCTTCCAAGAGAATATAGGTGTGTCACAGCTAGAAATCTAGGTGACACAGCTATATTTTTTGGAAGACGAAATTCATTTAAACGGTTAGCTGGGACAGCTAAACCATTTTTTCAGTGTACCTCTCTCTAGGGTAGCTGATGTCATTTCCATAGATGGCAGTTGCTTCCAGTGGGACCTAAGGATTCTCTAGGGAAGCATGCGACAAACCATGTGCCTAATACGGATTGGTCGAGCTGAGTTTACTGGAGACTTCCGGTCAGGTTAGCTGTCCGTCGGTGCAGTGTGGAAATATGTGTGTGTATTACCTAACCTTGCATTTAGTCTGAGATTAAAAGTACGATCGTGCTCAGGGAGCCTGACGTCATATACACCAAGCTCTCGCTTTCA
>NC_046662.1:90879564-90882862 GCF_010883055.1 Belonocnema kinseyi
CCAATGGTAAACGAGTCAGGCGACCCTAACTGTTTACGTTTCGGTCCCCCTAAACCAGTCCAAAAACGTGAGGGTTCACTAAAGTTGGGCCTCAAATAAAAGTTGGTATCATTTAGAACTTAAGCTCCAATAGATACCTGTAGAGAGCCAAAAAGGTTCGTTTAGAGCGCTCTTGAAAAGATCATGAAGATGCATTCACAAACCAAACGCTTGCAAAGTAGGGCTGGTAAGTTAGGAACCAATTTACTGTTATCGACCGATGACTTGAGACGAAAAGTTTCTTACATATGAATATACCTTTATAGTGACAATTTGCTACATAACCTACAAATGATATTTTTCAAGTCCTTATATCTACTTTAATTGAGGTATTACTTTATAATTTTTTATTATCTTCATTAAGTTATGTCCATCAGAGTTCGATTACATGGGTGCTTTAAGATAAATATTGTGTTATTAATTAAACATAATATCGTAGTGAACAAAGCGAAAAATAGGTTCTTTAGAAATAGGTTCAATTACAATAGAGATCCTTTGAAACCGCAAGTGTGATATTATTTACAGCTCAGTGATCGTTTTGGGTTCCTTTTCAGCAAGTGGGGGTTCAATTTTGTTGCAGCTCCTTTGGAACCAAAAATGCGTCCCAATGGAAACCACACCTTTTTCTGTGTATTTTTCATTTGTTTTACATTTTTTTAATCAACAAATGAAAGGCATACATACTTTTTTCTATATTTATTATATATCACTTTCCCACCTAGGTTGTATTGCATATGCCTTCAAGATCGTTTCTGACTAATATCACAAAGTTACAGATGATTCAAGGTAGGGTCAGAATCAACCACGTGATCGTCTCGCGTGATACCGATCTTGGAGGAGTACGTTCACCTTGAAGATCTTCCTGCATATTGGCAAAGGTTCGAGAACTGATCTCCGCGTACTCGCATGTTCACGAGTGTGCTTACCTAAAAATCTCTCATGGGAAATCGTGACACAGAGTTTATATACTTATATCTTACAGCATAAACGGTAAGCAATGGATACCAGAAAATGTGAACATGGCATAAATACCCTGCTTAGTCTCTTGGATCTTCCGTAATATCTCAGATAACTCCTTAAATTAAGAATTATAGCCAATTCTATAAAACTAATCTCTCTAAATTGTTTATTATCTGTGACCCATGGAGCATGATATCAGCGTTAAGATTCCGCTATTCCTACTTTTCTGAAAACTTATCATGGATGTTTAATCAAGGAAATATGTTATTTTATTTATTATCATTTCTAAATAGAAGTTCAAATATTTAAATCTTAGTAGAAATTTAAAGGTGTAGATGGGAGGTACGTGACTTTAGAGTGCATAAATTATATTTAATATTAATTTATATCCAAATCTCTCTTTAGCATCCGAAATTCTACTCCTTCTGTATCAACGCTTAAGGTTATCTACCCATTTTTACTAAAATTTAACCGACGATATCTTCACAAAAAATATTTTTTTAATTTCGAAACAATCTCCCGTGTAGAAATTATGACCGGAATCTGGTCAGGCTGCCCGGTCGGATTCTGGTTGGTTTGGTCACGCTGCGCTGGTCGGATCCCGGCCGGGTTACCCGATCGGATCCCGGATATAAATAGGTTAACCCGGTCGGAATCCGACTGGTTTTTGACTAGGCTCTGCGATCGCATTTTACTGGAGCCTTTTTACCACAGCGAACATATTCTACCAACTGGTAGAGATAAGAATCTTTGTTAGCACTTATTTCCACCTGTAAAAAGATGTTAGAATTTCAATTTAAGAACTGCATTCATAATAGTAAATATATTAACTACAAACATTGTTTCAATTTAAGGACTAAATGATAGGTTATGATTCTTAAGTTTCTGTAAGAAATTTCATTGTAAGAAATTAAAGTTAAATTGCATAACAAATTTGCCCTAAGCGTAACTTAGTTTGCATAGTTTTTTTTACAAGAAATAAAATAAATTTCAGGGGTTTCACGTGACATCCTAACCTATGAAACCGGTTTAGAAAATTGATTTAACATTAATGTTGAAGAATATTAGTAATGCTTACATATTAAAAAAACAATTCACTTACCTTTATAAATAATCCTTTTGCTCCAGAAAATTGGATACAATTTTATGAAATTTAACAAATTTCTTAAAGTATAACCTGGCATCCATCGGCGTTTTACTGCGTTTTAATCATTAAAGAGTCCGAAAGTCGCCGAATCGTTATTACGTTCAAGCATTATAACGTAATTCAAAACCTCGTTCTGAAAAAGTTATTTCTCAAAGAGAACCAAAAGTGGGAAACCATATAATTAAAATTAGTTTAATTTTTCTTTCCTAATTGATAAAAAACACCTAAAACACGAAAAAATTGGTCTTTCGCCTGTCAGATATTTACAAACGACCCACTTACGGCAGTTGTTTGTTGATATTTCTTTAATGTTTTTAAGGTTATGATACTTCTATTATGCACCATTTTTGGCCCGACTGGGTCCCGGTGGGAACTCGGTCAGATCCCGACCGGGCAATTAACAGAATAGTATGCCGGTTTGACCCGGTCAGATTCTGGTCAGAAACCTTCTTCTGGTCAGGTCAAACCGGGCTATTTCTACACGGGCTGGTGAAACTTTTTGTTCCCTCTGGAAATTCACCAGGAAATTCTAAACTTTCAAAATGGTCGAAATGGTTGCAATTTTTCTGAAAATCAATGTACTCGATTTGATCAATAATCTGCTCTTTTAATTTGATTTTTTCCTTCATAAAGCACCTTTCGTTGCTTTTTTTAGGAACAAAGGATTAACCATATTTTCGTCGAATATCCATTGTTTTCTAAAAAATTAAAATTTTTATTATTTTTAATGATAAATTATGACACGGTAATTAAAAATCACACTTAGGGGCAAGTGCGTGATATCTCTTTTTTGTTTTTATTTTTCATTGTGAAATACGAAAATCTGCTAACAGTTCGAGGTTAGTTGGAGAGGTTAATGAATCTCATTTGTGGAGTAAAAATAGAAATAAATAATAATTATTGAAAAAACAACATTTTAGTATCGACATTTCCACAAAAAAGTATTTTTTTAATCAATCTGGAAATGATAACATTTAAAAAAGGTACATTTTTCAATTTTATACATATCACACTTACTTGATAGAAACAGCCGATTAAAAGTAGAAAGTCAAAAGATAATTTTGCCAAAGTTTTAAACAAGAATCTTCTCAATTATTTAAAATAAGACTGATCGAAGTCTAACTTTGTAATTTCGTATCACACCTACCTCTG
>NC_046662.1:90882962-90888362 GCF_010883055.1 Belonocnema kinseyi
TATTGATACCAATTTTTAACATCTTCTAAATTATTTTATGCCCATAAGACTATTTAAATATATAATATAATTTCAGTTACAATTACTAAACATAAATATGAACATTATGATTTTTTTGACTTAAAAAACGTAGATCCATTTTTTAATTTTCAGTCCCTATAGCACTTGCAATTTTAAACTATACAGCTTTTGATATTATATTTTGGATTTCTATCTAAAATTAAAACTAATATTGTACTTAGAATGTAAGTACAATACCAATATGAATTTCTTTATTGTAAAATTCTAAAATTATTTGAAGCCGTTCGATTGAAAACGCTTTTAATTAAGAAATGTTCAACTCTTCAATTTAAGATAAATCCTTCGAAATAATAAATCTTAGATTTGTCTAAAATGCTTTAAAATCTTATTTAATTTCTCGAAATCTCATAAAGTTCCTGAAAATATTTTGTAATACTTCCAAAAGGTTCAAAAATATTTAACTTTTCAAAAGCCAAAACTATCTTTTAAAATTTTCTGAATTTTTGTGAAATCTTTGAAGTTTCAACATATAGAGGGTACAGTCAAAATTCGAAGGATCAACCCATAGCTATTAAATAATTACAGGCAACAAATAATTTTTGTTATTTGATGAAAATATACCCTTGTAGTTGATGCGATTATAAAGATTCAATTATTATAACAATATAAGTGTAAATGAATGCGATATTTCTGAGACTTTTTGACATTTTTTCTAGAGTATTTTTAATTCATAATAATCGATACTACAAGTGACGAAATTAAGTTGGGATTTCGTAGATACATATCATAATAAGTATTAGTAATCTATTATTGAAAGAGATATGTTAATAATCTAGAATATAAAATCATTTTAGATGCGTATCAGCGATAAAATGTAATAAAAATTAAAAGTTCGATCGAAATCGATATCAGAATGGCTCAAACGGTTTGAAGAAGGACTTGAATATAGAAATCCAGATAAAAGAGGAATGTTTCAGGAGAAATATGTAGAAGTAGCACGATTCAAGGATGCTAGTAGCCTCTATCTCGCTGAGATAATCGTGGATACTAATTGCTAAATTATCGATGATGATTCGTCGATGTAAAAGAGAGTTAAAAATCGACTCCGGCGTCCGAGTGCTTCCTGCATGCGATGCATTAATGTATACATAAACGGTATACATGTTGGATCTCAGAATTCGTTCGTGTAAACGTGTACAGAACATCGTGGTAACACTTCTCGCTACCGGGATGAGAGGTAGGTGATCTAATTTCCCGAGCAGTCGTGCAGAAAATGATCCCAACGCGATTACGAAACGAACGGCTTCCATTCTACGCCGAGGGCATCACAGCGTCTTTTTTCGTTCCCTTTTCTTTCCCGTCTCGCAATAATAATCAAGCTGTCCACTTGCGGGGATACGACGTTTTCGCGTGCGAAATGATTATTGCGCGAGTCTCGCGGAATCGGAACTATACATTCCTCTATCCCTCATTCTGTTTCTTTGAGGTAGTATTCACATATTACGTGAAACTTTAAGGGGGAGCGGTCTGCCCCAACGTTACAATCTGTCAAATAGGACGGGAGTTGCAAAGATTTTGTAGCAAGTGAAACTACGCGTATCAGACAATCAAGTTCAAATCCGCGCCCATACATTAAAGACCAATATTATCGACAAAAAAATTGATTTGTTGCATTTTCAACCAAATAGTTAAATTTTCAACTTAAAAAATGGAATTTTTGAAGAAAAGTTTCATTTCCAGCCAACAGTGGTGAATTTGAGGCCAAAGAAGATGACTTTTACAATAAAAAATTAATTTTCAATTCAATAGGACAAATTTTAAATACAACTATTGAATTTTCGACCAAAAAGGATTGGATTAACATAATAGTTGAATTTTGAATATAATAATTAAATATTGTCAACAAAATAGATTTTATTCAACCAAAAAGCTGAATTTTTAATTTACTCAGATGCATTTACAACCAAGTTTTTAACTAAGATGATTAATTTTTAACAAAAAAGAAATACAATTTTTCAACCAAAAATGGAATAGTTAAATATTCAGTTAAAAAGACTAGGTATCAACAAAACTAAAAATAAATTATGAACCAGTTGAATTCTACGAAGAAAGGCGATTTTGTACAAAATAGTTGAATCCTCAACCAAATCGATGAATTTTCATCAAACAAGATTGATTTTCTACCCAGATAGACGAATTTTCAAGAAAATAGAAGAGGTAAATTTTCAACAAAAAATAGAATAGTTTAATTTTTTGTTAAAAAAAACGCATTGTTATCTTTTAAAAAACGAATATTAATCCGGTTCACCAGAAAAGACGAATTGAAGAGGCGGATGCAATAACCACCTTTGTGCTACGTACCGAGTCGAGGTTAGCACGCGGTTCGTAATTTTCACATCGTCCTCACTTTTCCCCTCTAATGACTAAAGACCTAAAACTTTTTGGAAAAACTCCTTTGATCTCTAAGGAAGACTTTTCTCACTGAAAGTCGTCAAAATTCAAAACTTCCTCGCACAACTTTCTCGTTTATATACATATATCCCAGATTTCGAAGAAAATATTTTTTTAAATTCACTAAACAGGTCTGAAATGTTTTTATACTAAGATAAACACTCTAACAGTCGTAGAATATGTTGTAGAGTGTTACATAAAATTTTCAAGAAAAAATATCAATTCCCGACAAAAATCTGGCGAGTTGAATGCAAAAAAAGTATTGATTCTTCTTTCGTTGAGAATTGTTGTTTTCCTTAAATAACTAAAAAACGAAAAAAACTTCGAACTTGTTTGTCGTACAAAAAAGATGCGCAATAAAATTGTCTACAAATATTGATAGTCAGCACTCAAATTTGAACAATTTTAAAAATTTGCTCAGCGGACAATAATTCTCCATATGTTCGAGCGCTAAGGTGTTTATTGCATCCGCCCCTTCAATTTTCAACCAGAAAAGATTAATTTTCTAGGTGAAAAAAAAACGAATTCTTGGGAAAAAGGTTCAATTTTCAACCAAAACGACGAACTTTCATCTAAAATTATGAATGTTCTTTAAAGAAAAATAATTTTCAAGCTAAGATAATCTTGTTTCTCAGTGTAGATTTACTTTGAAATCTCGTTATCCTTTAGAATCGTTCAAAATCTCTTAAAATGTGCTAAGATCCCTTAAAATCTTATGAAACCTTATAAAATTAATAAAATCCATCTTAATCAGCGGAAATCGTTCTTCATTCTTTAAAATTCCTCCAAATATAATTCCTCTTGAAATATAATTAAACTTCTGACATTTTGTTGATATATTATGTAAAAGATATAAAATCTTATTTTAGGGAGTGAGGTGGTCTAAAATTTCAAAAATCACGCTAACGTATTCAATGGAAGTTCCTATCGATGACCTTTTTAAATTAAAATGAGATGTGAATTAAGGCAAAAAATAAAATCGACAACTATTCTTTAAATTAGTGAACGAATTTCTTAAATAGAAATTTCAGGATGTATGAAATTAAACTTTGATCCGTTGTTCTTAGGATAAAGTTTGCGTGTTGTATGGCATGAGTAAACATTTCGAGTGAAACGATTATTATATAAACGTAAGAAATTTTAGACTCGCGTGACTCATTTAGATGCTTCATATAAAAATATATAATGTTTGAGATCACAATTTGCGTTCATACACTCAGAAACTTTGTGCTGGAAAAATTACTAAATTAGGTTACAATCGAGGGACCAAGGCGATAATTCGTATATTTTTATACAATAATCGTAAGCTATGCTATTTTTATATGAATTTTTCCTATTGATAATACAAAGTCTTAGAGTTTTTATAGTAAAATCCTAGATAGGTAAATTAATAGAGACATAATTAAATTATATAAAAAGAGTAGAAGTAATATGTACCTAAAATAACATAAAAGGCTAAATTTGTAAGAGGAATTGCTATTGTCTGTAGAGTGTAGGAATATGAATTATACTATGACAATTTCTATTTTTTTTTATTATGAAGTAAGACAAATTTGGAAGATCGCTCTCTAATATTAGTAATCGAGCCTAGCGTTGGACCGAGTGCAGCCGAGCGTAAACGCTGTCAGCCGACCAACGCTCTGCTGAAATTCCTTAAATTTATCAATCACTCAATTTGGTTTGATGCAAAGATCCTTATTACAATAAATTTTTAAAATGCCATCACTGTGAACAATTATAGAATAATTTAATGGAAATAAATTTGAGTGCTAGAATTTACTTCATAAGGGCAATAAATTTCTGGATCACATTATCTAGTTTACCCGAATGGAATATCGCCGTGCTGCCGCGTTGGAGACCCGTGTTCGATTCCCACCAGCTTTTACTTTAATCACATTTTTCTGTTTCAGCTTGTAATATAATGTTGCTGCATGTATATAATAATGTATAAACTATATATAATCGTGTGTACAGTACAATTGCAACTGAAAAAAATATAATAGTGCGAAAGAGTTTTCAAAATCCCATAATACATAAGTCTGCATTTACGTCGTATGCTCGTGTAAACTGATACGTATCGTAACCTTCAACGCCACGCGGCACATGTTGGGTTTATTTTTTTCGTCAGCTAATCTGACTGCACCAATTTTTACTAAGTCGCTTACTAAATCAGTGCGCCGGTCTCGCTCGACGTTACTATAGTCCTTTGCAAATATTGCAATCTTCTGTAGAAATAAATGTAACATTTTTTAATTTTATTCCCATGAATTTTGTAGTTCGGCATGTAGTTAATAGTTACTACTCGGAGTAGAAAACATTAGAAAAGTTCCGCTATGTCCCTTCGTTGCAAACTGAAAATAGTAAAATCTCGTCTGATTTTTAGCGAATATTGCAGCAAAGGTTTCTCCGTGTATACAGTACATGTGTATGTTTCATATATCCAAGCGGATGGATGGAAATGTTTAGGGCTTTTTGTTCGATCACCAAAGTTAAGCAACGCTTGGATCAGTTATACCTGGATGAGGGCCATTGTACTATGAGGTTTATTAGTGATGCGATATCGAAAAAAAATTATCGATATTTTAAATATCGATATATCGGAAACTAAATATCGAAAAAATCGATATATCGGATAAAAAATATAGATATTACATTTAATATGCATTGCTAAGTGCTGCATTATTATCTTTTATTGATTTCTGCGAGTGTGTATTAGCCTAATTAAACAAAATAAATTGTTTTTAATAGTTGTAAGACAATAAATCTAAACAAGTAGAACTCTTGTTTTTTAATAATTACAGTAACTATATTTTAAATAAGTCTCCGGAATGAGACAGCAGTAACTGCGTGGAAGTAATTACTTTAGAATGTAATTACTGTGTTCTTATGAAAAAAGAATATTGTATGTAAGGGGATGTCCATAAACTA
>NC_046662.1:90888373-90890738 GCF_010883055.1 Belonocnema kinseyi
CCCCCCCCCCCCCAAGTAACGTAGCCCAATAACTGTATAAACACACAAGACAGAGAGATATGTATCACGAAAATAGGATAGTAGTGGATAACACTCCTTCAAGTAAAATTAATGTAAATACCATTTTGAGTATAATATGAAACACTTTAAATTCGTAAGATTTTAACTCGAAATTTATATTGCATTTGTAAGCGTTTGAAGTTAATTGAGCCCGTGCTCACTGAGACTTCTATTACAGTGAAACTCTTTTATAGCGCCGATTTTGGGGCGGACGCTTATTGTGAACTAACTCATTGTAGCCCGCTCCGCTTTTGTTTGTTAACGCCTGGCTGCTCGCCTAAGTGACAACCGCAGACCCCGCGGCCTCCGTGCAGTTCCTGTTATGCCTACCTACAGCGCGGCGTAAATTCTCGGAAGCGCTATAGAAGGGAGGGCTATTGAAGTGTTTCACTGTACTTACAAATATTCGCATAATACAGATTAGGAAATATACAAAGATAAATAATTAATGAAAAATATAATTTTATGTATTTAACTAAAAAGCGCATTCTGTCAAGTGGAAAAATAGTGATGAGATATCGATATCGAAATTATGACAAAATATCCATATTGTCTTTGATATATCGGTTTGTAAATATCGATATATTGGACTCTGAATATCGATATTTTCGATATTTCGATATCGATATCCCATCAGTAAGGTTTATATTAGTTTTAGTTTCAGGATTTGAGCTGCTTCTACCCAAGTGCGAATTGCCGGAGCTGAATACACGGTCCAGTGATGGTCCAATTTTGGTAGCCAAAGGTCGGCTAAAGTTATTGGGCCAACATCGGCACGTTACTCGCCCCAGTTTTGAGCCAGTGCTGGCAGCTTATATTGGCTATTTATACTGGCCGATCCTCCACCGATGCTTGGCCCAGTATCGGCACATTACTGGGCAAAGTGTCACTTTTACCACGGCAAACCATGATTTATTTAAATCGGCCCAATGTTGAGCTAGTGCTGGCAGCCTATATTGCCTATTTATATCAGCCGATCCTCCACTGATGTTTGGCCCAGAATCGGCACTTTATTTCGCCAAGTCTCACTTTTAGCACCTAATAAACAAATCTTACACGAAAAATTAAAAAAAAAATGTTATTGAAAAATTGTCAAAGTTCATGATGAAATTTGTTAAGTTCTGTTATTAAAAATTTTTAATGTTTATGAAAAAATACATTTCCTGTCAACGCAAAAAGTTTGAAAGTAGGCTACAACGGAAAAAAACGAAATATTACGCGAAGAAAAATTGTAATCGATATAAATTATTTATTAAAAAATTATTGTATTGATATTCCTGTTAACAGTTCGTGTATTTTACATTTACACAACGTCGCATAATAATAAATAATTATAAAAAGAGAACTTAAAATTTGGTTCTTTAACTTTTCTGAACTGCAGCTTATGAGGATGGCTTTTTCACTGAGTTTCAACTAGTTGGTTTAGCGCAGTGGTTATCACTCCTGACTGCTAGGTGATAGCTTTAGGCATATAGATGTAGGTTCGATACCCCGTAGCGTTAGAAATGTAATTTTTAATATAATGTTCAAAATGTAATATATGTATTCAATCTAATCAGGACCATTAATATTTATATTCAAAGTATTTGCAATCAATTAATATTTATTTTTTAAATACCTTTTTTGTCATATCCTTAGACCTTAGACTATAGCAGTATTGGTACCCAGTGTTGGGCCGACAATAGCTACCAAGCCAAAGCCATAGCTATCAATCCGGCAATGTTTCGACAATGGCAACTAGGTTTGGTCAAATATTGGTACCCAGTGTTGGGCTGACAATGGCAGCCAAACCTTGCAATTGCAGGCCATAGTTATCATTCCGTCTTTGGCGCGATGATGGCAGCCAAGCTTCGGCAACATTTTTTCCGACTATGGGCCAATGTTGGGTTGTATGTGACTTCGCACCTGGGTATATACTCACGAACTAATACTAGAATTTAAACAGTGAAACTCGTATATTTCTTGCTTCAATTGTATGAAAGAGTTATATACTTTTTAACATTTAGTATCAATAAATTATAGATCAATTGTTCGAGTTTTTCAGTTCTTATAAAAATTACATTAAGAAAATGTGTGATTTGAATAAATCTTTTGGTTCAATCAGTCGAATTTGGTTTCTGAATAAGATAATGATTCTAAAATTAAGTGACAATAACTCTGAAGCACGTTGAGCCTTTGTATTACTATAAAATTTGCGTGTATTTCAATGACTAAACATTTGCACAGAAACATTAATTATCTAAAAGAAAAAATTTAAGTTTTCTGTATACGTAATTTTAAATGAAATGATGAAACAACACTTTAG
>NC_046662.1:90890838-90900945 GCF_010883055.1 Belonocnema kinseyi
ATTAGATGATCAAAAACTAACTTGCCTGAAGAGAAATTGAATTAACAGAATTTAGTATTGAGAATTCAGTTCTTCTAATTTTATAAATATTTTCGATTTAGTGAATCTTCTAAGAACACTAAATATAAACGTATTAATTTGATCTGAAATAGAATGATCCATGAACATGTTGTGATTTATGATCATTTAATCCCTCGACGCAAAATTTCTTTTCATGCGGAATAAATTATATTTTCCCTTTGCGGAAAGTTTAACTTTTTACCGAAAATATTTATTGTTCCATTGTGTGCACAATTTTGATTGACGCAAGAATATATCATGACATGTAGGGTCCGATGCCCTCAAAGCACCAGAAGCCGTTGGTCCCACAATTACCATAATGAGATACGAAATACTGATATTATCACCAGGTTAGTTAATAACGCACTTTGCCCCAGAATGCAAATAATCTTAACACATCGCCACGAACCATACAGCCATTTTTTCCAAATGCGTGAATAGTTTGTCGGTAATAAATTATCGCTGCAGTCCATATCTATCGTACACATACATTTAATATTGCCTTCCATACAGTACGGTATTTTCTACAAGGTTAATAAGATTAAGGATTCGACCATTTTCTATAATATTAATCTTATCAAGTATCGAGTACGCAAAATAATATACCTAGCTAGTGAGACAGACAATCTACACTAATAACGCAGATACATGTACATATATTTATTACGACAAAAAGTCAATAGCTTTACATTGTTCAGCATGATATTTTAATTTGAGCGAAGTTCCGTTCAATTACTCCTAAAGGCCGAGAAAGTCGAACTAAGAAACGTATTTGCATTACAGATCGAAGATACTAGCTATATAACTCTTTAGTATGATTAGAATTAAAATAAAAAGTGACATCGTTTAGAAATAATTCCATGCTATTACCGTTACTTCGAACATTACTATTGATGCAACGAGTCATTATCTTTCAAAGCCTGTAATTTGAAAAATTATCCGACTTGTCGCACAAATAAAAAGTTACGTTACAGATAAAGCACGGGAAGTGAAGTCGTCTAATAACGGTCATAAAGTAAGGAATTTAAAAAATATGTCTGTTTGGTTTCTTTTTCTCTTCCGTCATATTCTAAACATTTCAATCTTTGTGATGATTGAAGCTATAATTACAAAATAATAGGATCGTAATTTACATCCTTTTTAAATCTGTAGGTGATGAACATTATATCGAGAATTCCAATGACTTCTATTTAAAAAGATATAATCGAATTCTGCATAGAGCTCTTACCCGGGTAAAAATGCTTCGACTTGAGTTCGACTTGAATTTCCCCCAATCAAGACATGCTGAATTCGAAAAGTTCGACTTAAGCATGTCTTAGTTTTGAGACGAGGCCAGACTTCAATTTATGTCTTGGAGACAAGTTTGTATGCCTTGAAGACATAAATTAATCTTGAATCTTATTTTTATGACTCCAAAACGAGCGGTTTATAAGTTCGAGTGTATACCTGTCCTAACAAAAAGGGTCCTGACTGTCATAAAAGCTAACCTTTGTTAACGATTAAACAATCTTGTATTTCTAACGACTTAGGAGATCCTTCTAGAAAGTTACAATTGAAGAGGCGGACGCAATAACCACCTTAGCGCTCGAACACACGGAGAAATATTGTCCGCTGAGCAAATTTTCAAAATTGTTCAAATTTGGTTCTCGATACTCAATACCTGTTGATTACTTTATTGCGCATCTTCTTTATACGACAATCAAATTCTAAGTTTTTGTTTCGTTTTTTATTTATTTAAGGAAAACGAAAATTTTTAACGAAAAAAGAATCAATACTTTTTTGCATTCAATTTGCCAGATTTTTGTCGGGAATTGATATTTTTTCTTGAAAATGTTACGTAATATTCTTTAACATTCTACGACTCCTCGAGTGTTTATCTTATTATAAAAACATTTCAGAGCGGTTTAATGAATTTACAAAAATATTTACTTCGAAATATGAGTTGCATGTATTTAAACGAGAAAGGTGCGTGAAGAAGTTGAGAATTTTGACAACTTTCAGTGAGAAAAGTCTTCCTTAGAGATCGAAGGAGTTTTTCCAAGAAGTTTTAGATCATTAGTCATTAGAGGGAAAAAGTGAGGACGATGTGAAAATTATGTACGGCGTGCTAACCTCGACTCGGTACGCGAGAACATTGCGCCACGGGTTGACGTACATTGACGTACAATCCAAGTCGAGATTAGCAAGCCGTACATAATTTTCACTTCACTTTCACTTGTTTCCCCTGATGACAAAAGATCTAAAACTTTTTGGAGAAACTTCTTTGATCATATTTGGTTTTGTTTATAAATTGGCAGTGGCGCCGGAACGAAATTTTTTTGGGGTGAGGGGAAACCCCCTAGTTATCGTATATGGTAGACATAGGTACGTTTAGATTTTTGTGGGGGAAAAAAGGTATTGATTGCCCCCCCCCCCCCAACCAAAACGGAGTGCTGCTCCGCACCCATATTCCAGCGCCACTGTAAAATTGGTCAAATTCAGTGAAAATTAAAAACCTTAACACAGCCAATACCGAAGCAACCCTTTCCTTCCATGTATTGGCTTACAACAAATTCAATGCATTTTTTAACTGCTGTATCCTACTGGACATGTTAAATTTTATTATTTTTCCTTTAAAAAGAAGTTTAAAACGGCTCAAAATTGTCCTCTCAAAATCGTCTTCCTTCTTGGCTATAGAATATAATTTCAGTTTTCTGATTGTGGTTTTCATTCTTTCATTGTTTGAAGAGTCGCACGTGGTTTCGCCCGAAAGCATTTTTAATTTCTTCGCTCCCCGAGGCAGTTGCACAATTTTGCAACAGCTGTAGTGATGTTTTGTTCCATCTGGTGAATCCGGATTTCCTTCCTGACCAGTAGGCTAGGGAATTAAATTGTCCTCGTCCTCGTCACCGACGTCACTGTTCCTCGCGGTTGCGGTGATGCCGAGGGCGTCGAGGTGCCAATTTGCAGGTGCAAAGTTCATGTCAGGGAAACCGCTAATGGTGGATTACCTGGCGCGTGGATTTTCTAAGGGGACAAGTTAATTACTCTCGGCCACAAAGGGTACGTTCTCGTCTTTTATCTTTACTGCTCTTAAGGAATTCGCAACTGCTCATCAAAAACTCTTATTTACATTTTAACTTTTCCAAATAGAATACGTATAATTTTGTTTAAAACGCATAAAATTGTTTCATCAGATTCATTAGCCATTTTCTTATAAAAAAATCATTTGTATAATTCGAAATTGGAAGCTGTATTCCTCCAAAATACTAAACACCTGTCCTTCTATAAAAAACAATTTGTTAGAGGGTCCTTATTGTCGGCTGAGGAAAATCGCGGCCCCACTTTCCGTTCATCATTCGATCAGTCTCGGTCCCTTTTGAACTCGCAACCACGATTTGAAACGCCCTTATTAGTCTAGAAAATTTCTTATACCCAAACGATCTATTCCTAGCAAAAAAATGAATCTTTTTACTTGTCACTTTGATTATTTAGTGTTCGAATCTCCCTACATAATTTCGACTTTCAAAGCGATACCTGTATTTATCGTCGAATTTCATCAAGTTCCTTCCTATTTAATTTATAACTTCCATTATAAAAACACTATAGGATAACAATAAGCCACAAATAAGAGACAATTTTATTGTTACCATCTCTTGTTTAAATATTTCGTTCCATGTGCTTGGATAAAAATAATATAAATAGGATTGTTATAATTGCCAACATGCATGGCAAGACAGTTAATATGCGTGTCTATGGAAAAATTGGTATGCAGTTTTGTAAAGACTAAAAGCCGAGGAAATAATGATATATTTCACATTTATTTTCATTATTATCATTGATATTCAGAGTTTTCCGAGGAATTCAAGAAATATAATACCAGAAGTATGCAACATGTATCGGCGATCCGACGGAAGGATCAATCTGAGACTAGACATTTCCCCTAATTCAAAATGAATATTTTTTGTTCCCAGCATTTTCTGGAAATAAAAATACAAATTGAATTTCACTACCAGAACTCTAAGTGGTGCAGATCGATTTCAGACTTTATGGGATATCGCGGAGAAGAGTGCAAAAAGGCGTAACGAAATGGAAAAGAGCTGTGAACTGACGACTCAAAGCCAATCGGCAGATTCGTGGCACGTCCGAATTTCTTATTTTATTTTTGTAGGCGGACATTGGAGAGGCCCTGGTGGCGCCTCCATCGGGATATAAATTAATTAGATTTGTGTGGGGGTGTGTCGGCCTAGTGGCGGCACGTTGTTTCTATATACATTCGTTGGCCCATCGGTTTGGCCGTTTTTCAACCCGACCGATGCCAGTTCGCTCTCACGCGCCTACGAACGCCTTCAAAAACTCCATTGTCAAGAGCTAAATAACATATTGCTCTTTTTCGATCTATATTTCTCGTTCTAAGCATCGCCCTATTAAAAAAGAAAAGAAAGGAGAGAACTGGCACGATGGTCAACCTTTGTATCGTTTTCTTCCAAGGTGCCAGTTATTGCCCACTTTGAGGATTTCCTAATTACTTAGTATAAATCAAACGATTTCTTTATTTATAAAGAAATAATAAAAAGCGGCGTTCAGAGGAGCCCTTTGGTGAACTTTTTTAAGCTAGATAAAAGATAGAATATTTTAAAAGACTTGTGAATTTTCTTAACTGAAGAGAAACAATTACTCACACATGTTGTAAGTTCACGAAGAGTGCAAATTTTATTAGGTCTTTGAAAGACACAGTGCCCACATGATTTGTTTTGCTCGTTCCGGTCGGCCCAGTCTCTGAAAGGGGCTATATAGTCTGGCAGGTAGAAGGTATGATGTATGGGGGGCGTAAACGGGCGTAGTAACATAGTAACGTTTATTATATTGGCCAGACCGCGCGTGTGACGTGCCTTTATGTATGTCCAAATCAGAGAACTATTACCCTTAACTAATTGAACATAGCCCCAAATAAACATCTGATATGGTCCAAGAAATCGATACGAGATACAATAAAAATAGAACTAATATTGTCATGATCCTTCTAATAAAATAAATAAATTAGTTAAGTATAAACTCACGTTTATACTGTTGAGGGATGCCGGAGGGCTGATGCCCCTGCGGCCCCCGCTGCCGACCTCCGCCTCCAGGGTGTCTGCTTTGATCCTGGTACAAATCCCTGGTACTTCTCCAGGGGACAAGTTACAGATTTTTTCTCGAAATGTCCACTATCCTTTGATAACATGCACTCTTTCACAAACAGGAACTATTGATCTGGACTCTTTAAAGAGATACAGACCACGTGGTTAGAATCACTTCAACAAGTTTCCCAGTTCTCCAAGCAAACTTGAACACTACTCCACTCGACTTAATAAGGATCAAAAGCCAAATCAATTTAATCAATTTTTGAAACCCTGTCTTGGTTTTAGAAAGGCTATACTTTATAACTGATAAAGACGGAGGTTAGCCATGTGGTATCCGGATCAGCCGTTGCCTTCCCACTAAAACTGACCTTCCCAAGTTATCCCTTCCACTGGATTCTTATTACATTCATCAACATTCTCATTTCAAATATCTGGATCTGGATCAAAACGAAATCTAGCTTAACGCAAACACTACTCGCGAACACGTGGCTGTGGTTCACCTCAGTGGGCAATATCTTTGTAACAAAAAAATACAAGACATGCCTTAGATTCAAGATCTTATTGATGACTCTTTCCTTCCGGAAGAAATGCTACCACCCTATATATGTTATATCAGAATCGGAGAGCATGTCTGAAAGTTAGCGCGTGTAGTGGCCGGATTTTTTTTCGATCGTTGTGCCCGCCTTGAGGTTACGCCGATGCGAAGGCATGCTCGCGACACGTAGCGATCACAACTGACCGTACGTAACGCGGTTAAACAGAAGCGGCAACGGTTGGGCCCGATTCGAACCGGCCAACCAGCCAACTGACCGACCTACCAAGTCCAACCAACCACCACTCTCTTTGAACCTCTTGCACACTAAGTTTACCTTCCGCGGCTTATCCGCGTACTTGGTTGAACGCGACTCTGGAATTGCCGTGGCGCCACCCTCCCCCTTCTTGGTGGCGTCCCCGCCGACCCCACCACCTTCTGCTCGACCACCATCGCCGACCGCAGCCTCATCCTTCTCTTTCTGCATTAAATTCTCATCCCCCTTCCAGCGCCTCCTCCCACTACTCTCAGTTTTTCCCTATAATTTACTCTGCGAACCAGGCCTTTTTTCGTTGTCTTATTCCGTTTTCGTACCCTCTCTGTTGCCCTACGCGCCAGCCATGAATCTTTGCCGGAGCCACGGCCCGCCCGCCCCTTTAATAGCGCCCTTGCATCGGCTTCTTCTATCATACCTGCTGCCATCCGTTGGTAAAACCAGGAACTAAAATGACAAAATGTTTCAGGCGCGAGCACATTTCTTTGTGTACCCTGCGCTAAGAGTGATCACTTTGATTAAGGGGGTTGCTTCCTATGCCCCTTTGATAATAGCACATTATTCTTATAATATCACGATTATAATGCTTCTATATTGCTATAACTAAATTTAAACAATTATCCATTAAGAATTCCAGGAATAATAATCAAATTATGGAAAAAGAATGAGTTAGTTCATTTTTCCATAAAACTATCTTCGTATTTTTCTGTATTAAGGGAAAGAACGAAGCTATTTGAATTAGAATCTAAATGAAAAAGCTATGCCGCTGGTTTAAAATCCTCTAGTGGTGACCATACTCTCAACTTCAATTAAAATCTCATTAAGAAAAGAATAAACAAAATCCTAAATATAAACGGAAAGGGTAAATAAAAACATTAGTTTAATTGTAAAAATTCTGTACTATAATTAGTATCAATATCTTTTATACATATATATTTTTTACAGTAAATTTACAAAGTAATATTTACAACAAGATTGAATAAACGTTGATACTCAACTTCTCACCTCACATCAAAGATCCTAAAAGATAGTCCTCAAATATTTGCATGACTTATTGAAGATTTTAGAACCTGTACGACATAATCGTAGTAATAAATAGTTTCTCTCTGAATATTTACACAAAAACTGAACAAACGTTTATAAAAATCTCTCCACCTCGCACACTGACGAAAAAATGTTATAGAATCAATTGAGCGGCTATTACCCTCGATCAAATCTAATGCTATTAACTCAAATGAATTTTCGGTGAAACAATAATAATTAATTTCGTTTCAACAGTGGTACTGCGAACTCTATAGTATATACACAAAGTATCTAAAAATAGCCTAATACATTTACTACATCTGATAATGTTCAGAATACTGTTGAACATGTAGAGACTGAACAGATATATATTCTTGCGGCTCGGTTTTAAGCAAATTTTCCTTGGTTGCATCCTTTTTCGCTGATTTTCTTTTCTGGTTTTCATGCGTCTTAACATGCTTTTTCAGATGATCACTCCTCATGAACTTTTTATCGCAGCTGGGACAGGAAAACCTTTTCTCTCCGGTGTGTGTTCTCATATGGCGCTGGAGTTCATCACTCCTAGTGAATCTCTTTCCACAAAAAATCCAGGAACAGAAGAAAGGTTTGTCCCCGTTGTGCCACCTTAAATGTGCCTTCAAATGGGACGTCTTTCCGTAAGCTTTTGCACATCCTTTAACATGACACACGTGCTGCTTCTTACCATCAACACTAATCGGATTTCCACCAGTCAGTTGACAATTGGGACATGTACATCTCATACACTTTCGGCCTCGCTTCGAATCCTCTGCCATCATATTTTCTGGTGTCGGAGTCAAGGGCCACTGGTAAGGAGATACGTGACCTTGGGATATGGGAGAGAGTTCTGGGGGTGTAGGGGGCAGGTTGTATGGAATTTGTGGAACACTGAGCTGAGATGGAGGCATATAGGTTTGGTTTGGCCAGGAAGAGGTACTGGATGGAACACTGGACATGGTGTACTCTGGTGACTGTGATGCTGAGGATTGGCTGTATGAAGATGAACTCGGGAACCAGTAAGATGCGTAGCTGTTTTGCAGGTGATGATGAGAAGACACTGATGTATTGTAGGGCTGGTAGTGGACTCCGTGGTTACCATACTCCATCGAGTGGTGAGGGTGCATCTGCATCGATAAACCTGACATTTGAGATGTAACTGGTGTCATTCCCGCCATTGGAGACATCGTTGGCATGCACATCTGGAAAGAGAAAAAAAAAACATTTAGAAGGTTGTTACTAGAGTCATAACTATTAAATCTACTAAATAAGGACAGCCATTTAAATTCTATATGCTGCACGTTAGTATCTAGCAGATATTGACAGTTGATACCTGCATGTCAAGCATTTACAGTTAATATCCGCATGGAAAAAAATTAACATTGAATCAAAAAAATATTGGTACGAATAAGGAAGATACAATATTTTCACGATGAAGAAAATCAAAGTTCGTCAAACTAGGACATTTTATCGACAAAAAAAAATATTTTCTTATATCAAAAAAACAAATATAAAATCATTATATTCGCAAAAATGATAAGAAATTGGACTATGAATTATGTTTAGTGAAAAATAATGTTTAAGTGACTGGTGCTGTTTTGAACTTTGGTGCGCTTTTTTTTCAAATGAAATATATCGAACTTAAATAATCTTTGAAACGTTGGGCCCTAAATACAAAAGAAAACTTGGGACTACCACTCAATCACTTTATTGCAGAACCGCATTTTTTTAACATTTAAAATATATAATAAATAATTAAATTAAGGATTGATATATGCATTAAATAAAATACAAAGCGTCTCGTCCCGAAATTTAGAGTTGGCATTCAAATATTTGTCATAAGTTTGGCAAATCGTCCCGAAATGTTGGGACGACTAGTCCATCTCCTTTTCCAGCTACGCGAACTTTTCGGGATGACTAGATGTAGCTAATAAAATAATCAAATCTTTTATATTATCTATAAACAATGCGACTGTTAAATTTGAAACATTCTTATTTAAATAAATCGGATATAAAAAGAGGACTATTTTCAGTTTAAAACGTCCCTATCACACCTTTCACAACTTAACTCACTAATTCCTGATTATAAAGAAATAAATAAACACTAGATTAAACACACACCTGTTGATATTGCATGACTTGAGCCATGTTGATGAACTCCAATTTAGAAAACGTTTTTAGTCCAGGAGAAAACTTCACTCACGATTTTCGTAGAAGAAAACTAAACACTTTTCACAATTTGAAAAAGAACTTTGAACACTCAAAGAAATCTTACGCACAAACTATAAGCGGGTGCGTGCTTCCCTCCGGGCGTTCGCCAGATAATTGCTGGTTGGAAGCGTGTCGTCTCGGTTTTAATGACTTGAGTGGACAGGGAAAAGAGGGAGGCTCCATGAATCTTGAAAGCTGGAGTGGGGATGGGACCAGTGGTGCATCCGGTTTTCAGTCTAACGCGCTTGCGCCCTCCCCACCCCCGACTTAAGAATCAACCCCGACCTACAGATCTCTGAAGGAAAGAAATCTGGAGGAACCTTTTGTGGCAGCCCTTGCGGTCCTGCTATTTCAGAGCTATCCCTCTAAGATTCGAAGGAATTTCTTCCCTTTCTCCCTTTCTCCCTTCTCCATCTCACTATTTTTCCAAGTAGGATTTATTAGATTTTTGTCAACAAATCGAGATAAATAACTCTTATTTCTTTTATTTTTTATTTAAATGTAGGATTTTTTATTGCAGCAGGCATCATCGAAAGATAAATTGTTAACATTCTCCTTCCTCCGACCCTTGGATCGCCTTAATCCTTAATGTAATTCTGAAGAGACTCGTGTTCAAACTATATTTTAAATTAAATTTTAATCATGATTATTATATTATTCTTGTAATTATTATAGACACTAAAATGTGTACAGTAGACTGGGTTAAATTAGCAGGTAAACAAAGTTTAATTAACGAGGAAAAACTTATGTCAGTTTAATTAAACCCTGCAGCGTTTGCAGGTGGGCATTATCCGCGATATAATTGTGAGACATCCCTATATAAAGGGGGAGAGTCACTTTTTCACAGTCTCTATAATTATAAAAATAACCAGTCCTGTAGTGTAGTGTAG
>NC_046662.1:90901045-90908135 GCF_010883055.1 Belonocnema kinseyi
AGAGAAGACATTCATGTTATAAGTAAAGCACACAATTGAAAAGTAATCTATTGACCAATTTCGTACGAAGTCGGGCAGTCTAAACCTCGTGATGTCACGGAATTTAATGCGGCTGAAAATATTATTTCCCGAGGCAAAATATGAAACACGTATTTTTTGTTTTGTACCAGAAGAATTGTTTGATGGATTTAAAAATACTTGGATATTTAGGGGGAATATAAAAAAGTTCACGCGTATATTTTTCGAAAAACTTTGAAGACTTTTTCCTCAAATTATCACCTTTGATTTTTTCTTGGTTTTTTTAATTGCATAAGAATATGAAGAAGATATTCTGTGAGCTTCATTCTAGCTTAATCTTAAACTATAATTCCATGAAGAAAAACTAATTTTCGTTATATTATTAAATAAATTTTTCAAAATATCAATTCTTTCTCTATCAAGAAATTACATATCTCATTAAAGAACAAATTTTACTTCAGCCGATGGGTTTCAATTTGTTTCAAAGAAATATCTTCTTGATTTAAAATCAGATTTGAGTGAAAAATTGTAATTGCTCAAATATAATCGTAGACTACACGTTACTGCAAAATATCATAATTTCTGCAAATGTCCCACATGGAATGTAAATATTTTTCAGTTTGTCACTTTTACCACTGGTATAAACTTGCGAAAACGAAATATTTTCCAAGTGTACAATCGAAAAAAATTGAATTTCGTAGGTTGGACTGGTTTATAATATCCTCAAGCTTTTTTTTATACTATAGATAACTGAGTTTGTGCCAACTTAAACCATTATTCCATGGTAAATTTTCTATTCAAATCTAGCCCTGATTAGAAATGTCGATGCGATTTAATTTAAAAAATCAATTCAAATTGACAATAATGTTTTCTATCATCAAAGGAGACCATCGTACAATTATAAAAACTTTGAAATTAAATAGTGTGATTAAATGTGAAAATTCAAGTAGAGAAATTGTATGAGTAGGTCTCCTTATTCGTTTTCGAGGCATCAATTATTTAAAAATTAGATTTGTTAACTAAATTCATTTAATAGTTTCATATTGAGTACCATTACTATTAAAATTGAAAATAACCAATACTTAATTACCTTAAAATAAATTCACAGTTGAGAACAATATGCAATGTTCTTGCATTTAGAGACAGAATAACAAAAGCGACTTATTTTTTATTTGTTTTTACACGAAGTTATAAACAACAAAGTACTATAAAGTAAAATGATTGAAAATTTCAGTAAGTTTCAGCTTGGAGAATAAGTCAAATTTTTAGTAGATTTCACTAAAAGCCTGTCAAAAAAGGCTTTCAGTAAAAATATGGACTGCAAAACTTTAAGAATTTTTGGTAGTTTTACTGATTTTCGAATATTTTCTGTCAAATTTACGGAATTTTTCTCTCAATATTGGAATAAGTGAGGAATAGGTAACTGATTCAAATCAGTAAAGGGTTTTAACTAAATTTAGGTTTGTTACGTATGTCAGGGAAAACCTGAAAGAGTAAGGGAATTTTCCTTTAAAAAGGTTTTTTACGATAAACCCCCTTACCATATAAAATATCGTAAAAGATTTTCTCTGCATCCTTCATATAATTTTACTACAATTTTATAAACTTACAGAATTAGCATACTAACTAAGTAAACGTCAAACCTTAATCAAATATATCAATTTATAACTTTGTTGGTAAAAAAAATCATATTGTAGTTAAAAATCTTTTTATTTTGTTGAAAATTCAGCAATCTTGTTAAAATCATTATTTTCGTTTGCAGACTCAACTATTTTGAACATTTTTTTCTTTATTGCCTAAAAATCTTTCTTGGCAGAGAATTAAAGTCTTTTGTTGAATATTGTTATATATTTGTTTTGATTTAGGGCTCAACTATTTCGTTGAAAACTCATCTTTTTCGTAGAAATTAAATTTTTTGTTGAAAATTCATCTGTCTGTTTTAAAATTCAACTATACATTACTAAAAATACATTTTGTTTGATTGAAAATTAATATATTTAACTAAAAATTTAACTGTTTTATTTTAGGTTAAAAACGTATCTTTTTTAGTTTAGTTTTGTGCTTGCTGGTTACGAATCCGATGTCCGCCATATTGAATCTATGATTTTTTTTTCAATTTTTGACATCGGATTTGAGTAAACCAAACCTTTATTTATATTTTCTAAGTGCATGTTTGGTACAAAACTGATCTTTTTTGGTACAATAGCTCTAAGTTATAATATATGTAGATTTACTATTTTTTGTAGCAAACTTTTTACTTACTTAGGATTTTCTAATTCCCCCCTTGACCATTATAAGTCAGAAAATGTCTAAGAATTTCAAAATTGGGATTGTGTAGAAATCCTATTATTTTCAGTGAAATATCGCTAAAGTTGATCAGTATATTCTGAGTATTATTGACGTACTTTAGTAAAATTCCTTTTCGATTCGAATCAGTGACCCATTTCTGGCTTTACGAATCAGTTAAATCTCACTAATTCAATTATATAGAGAAAATTTAAATAATTTTGCATTAAATATTCAAAAATCATTAAAATTACCGAAAACTCTGTAGATTCGACGGAAAATGGTATTTATCCTTATTTTGAGGTAGGTTGAATTAGGGAGCTGGCCGCCCTGAAAGAATCACATTTTTTAATTAATTTAATACAAAGAAGAAATAAATATTGTAATAGAGACTAATTTTTATTATTGTATTTCATCGCACTCAAAAGAAAGTACTGGTTAAAATTAATCTCGAAAATTTATATAGGTTTGTCTGGTTGAAATATTCTGAATATCTTAATCAAAATTTCTGTTTAATTAACTCTGGATGATTTTTTCTGGTTGAAGCTGTTCTGCTCAAAATGTTGTGTTTCAGGATTTGTCAGGTAAACTCCGTAAATTTCTATTTTTTGAACACTCACGATTTCTTGGATGTGTTTTCAATTATGTAAAAATAAATGATGATAGTTAACCGTAAATTTAGTGTTTTTATAAGCCGAAGCTTCTTGTTTTCCATCCACAACATAATGGTACAGTGATGCTTCTAAACTTCGCACACAATCACACATTTGTCAAATGTCTTTAAAAATGGTTTGCTTTGTAGACCACAATTAAAATAGCGGATGTTTGAGAATCCTGATATTGACAAAGCATATTCACATCCGAGAATATCCCGAAAACAATATAGTCTTAACGAAGATTTCTGAAAATATAATGCATGAACAATATGTAGAGGCGACATTTTGAAAGGGCAGAATACAGTCGATACACTCCATTTTAGGAAATTTTGGTTAAATTATTTCATTTGGGACCGTTAATCTAATTTCAGACGGGCCTTGGAAGCATCCATAATGGTAGAAAAGTATTGAAAATCGATGGTTTCCAGAATATTTACTTAAGCTTACCAGAACATTGGGTTAATTGCTGATACTTGTAACCCTAACTAATATTAAGGGCATATTCAAAATTTAATTATGTTTGTTTTACCCAGAATTTTGTTTAGTATTTTAAAATTTGCAGACTGACACATTATATAATATAGACATAACAATTTATAAGACTGGGAAGTTATGTAGCCCTACTTCCGGTTTTAAGCACAAAGAGAAATTCTTCCTCGATTCCATTTTACAAATTGTCTCCAACTCTTCCTTTCGGAAGGATGTTGATAGTGAACCGGTTTTAAGAATCGGTTGGAGGCTGGATGAATGTTCAATAGTCGTAGGGACGTAGGGCCATAAATCCATAAAGTTCAGGACCATCTTGGAAAGACGTTCACAATGAGAGAACCATCGGTCCTCTGGCGTTGCACAAAGTGCCGTTTTACGGTTTCTGTAAACCTGTAAAGCGATCATTGATATAGGTGACGACGTTTTCGCGCTACCGATACAAGACCATTATTGCTGCTGGGAAGGATACAATGCGTCGGCGATCAGTACGATGCCTAAAAGTCAAAAGGTCCTAAGCGAAGTTCACACAATACTGAATGCAGTAAGGGATGTTGGGAAAAACGGCACTTTACGCGAAGTAAACTATACGCCATTGCGCCCCATTATGTGAAATTAGGAGAGTCAGAAGAACGTTTAGGACCGCTCGATTGTCACGACAGGTTCACCCATTTTTATGTATGTTTTGCATTTACAGGAAGGACAGGAAGCTCTCCTTCCTCTGTTACGATTCTTCTGGTCGGGCACATCAATGACTTGTGGAAATATTTAAACTGGCTGGTCAGGTTGTCTCATTTAAAAAAAATGTTTTGGTTTATTTCAAATGTCGTAAAAGTCAGAAATGAGACTGTTCTCGAAAATATTTAGATTTTCTTTAAATAATGTCGTTTCAGAATAAGTTTTAAACTTGAAAGTTATTTTGTCAGTTGATGAGAACCCTTCATTTTGAGAAGATAATTAGTTTGTTTACTCAGGTTTGGGTCATGTTCAATTTGTCATTCATTATCAATTCCATTGACAGTGGATAAGAGAAGAGAGGGCGGAACTAGCTTATCAAGATAGCGACGGAAGTCGATTATCAGAAAACCAATAATCAATTCTAAATTGTCTTTAAGTTTATCAGCATTATGAATTTCATAAATCTTAAAAAAAATTATTAAGTATGCATTAAAAGCATAAATTGTAATTTCTCATTATCTCGAGAAAGCTGGCTAAATTTCGCGTGGGAGTAGTGTTTACCACTGGACCAATTTACCTCACGCAGAGTCGCTAAGCGGCTTATTAGCAGACAATACGAACCCATATAAAGGAAAAGGGTAGCCCTGGGTGGGCAATGTTGCTTACTTTAACCCTTTTCCACAGTAACGCTACGTCACTGCAACACTGTCGCAAAACGGAAAATTTACAGCGCTTCTGTGGTTAAATCAAGGACCAAGGCACATGTCACCCAGCAGTCTGCTGCCAAGGAAAAAAAGGTTAAGGCTACTTTGGAAGTCGAGAGCTAAGCACAAGCCATGGCTTGTTGGTCAAATGCCCAATGAATTGGTCAAATAAGAAGAGGCCAGGCTATATCCCAAGAGACAGAGTAGTGAAGTCTAAGAGTCTAAGTAGTTTAAAAATCCGATGATCGATGAACATTTTGCATTCTTCTGAAAGGCATGAAAAATCGTTTCTTGTGCCACAGAGTACCTGGAAATCCACTTTCAGAAGCATATTCCACATGTCAGAAGTCAAGGCAAAGAGGATTTCATTTTTAAATGTTCAATATCGAGATGAACAGCATCTGTAATCACTGATCAACAAAATGTGACACATGTTTTCAATATTTATCAAATGGGATGTATAATTTCTGAAGTAGTTTTTTGTGCTGAAAGAGAATTTAAATTAAACTTTTTTCTACATGTCGGCTATTAGAATGGTTTTGAGAGGAATTTTTTTTCAACCCCCTAAGTCGCGTAATAAGTAAATTCAGGGATTTAAAAAAATATTGTTTGCGAGGAGTTTACAACACATATAGAACACTTTAGTACAAAATATCTGATATCTCCTAAAATATTTGAAATCACTTGAATTAATTTAATTTCACTTAAATTTTCCTGATGTAATTTACATTCTCTTGAAATCTCCTTAAATATCTGAAGTCATTTCAAATCACACGAAGTTACCTGAAGTCAATTTAAATCAATAGAATTCTCTTGAAATCTCTTAAGTCAATGGAATCTTCTGATGCCATTTAAATATCCTGAAGCGTGTGATACTTTGAAAATTGTCGATTTTACCAGTTTTAGGTTCCCCTGGTTTTTTTTCTAGAGTAATAAATATTTTGTCTTAAAAATTTGGGAAATGATAGCGAACATGCTAACGGACGTCCTCACACACTTTGTTTGTGGGTTAATTCAAAAAAGTTTTAATTTAGCAAAATGTGATAAATTTGCATAGCACTTAGGAAATAGTATCGATTTTTTCAGAGTCAGATTCACCCGGCTTCTTTCCTAGGATAAGAAATATTTTGCCTTCAAAATCTGGGAATTTATAGCGACCATGCTAACGGATGTCCCCGCACACTTTTTTTTGTGTTTTTGTATAAAAAATTTTTTGATATTGCTAACAACGTGCGTGTATATTTCAAGGTTATGTGTTGTACAATTCACCCGAGCGTTACTTTCAAACCACACAATATTTTTGGCCGGAAACATTGGACTTACAAATAAGCATAGTAACTAATCTCCCGGAACTGACCTTGTTTGCAGGCAATCAAAAAATTTTATTTCATAAATAATTTCCAGATTATCGGAAAGGCAGAGATGAAAAACGACGTATCCTCAAAATAATGCATATGCATAATATTTTTATTTAGTCCGTTATGATATTTTATAGCATCTCCGAATTCAGTTTTTTAAACATTTCCATTTTGTGGATAGAAAGCCGGGGAAACTGTAAGTATCACATGCCCTCAAACATTATTGGCATAGTCGCAAAAATATTTAAAAGCGCAATCAGGAGATTTCAATTGAATTAAGGGGTATTCAATATATCTCAAATAAATACGAGAGAATTAAAGGTAATTCCTTCGAATTTAAAAGAATTCTAAAGAATTCAGTAGTATTCTAAGTATTTCAAGCGAATTCAAGGGGATTTAGGCCCACGAAAAAAACTAAGAGTTAAAAGCGTTGCAGATGTGAAATGAAGTAACAGTCTGTAGGTAGGGTAACAGCAACTGGGGTAAACTCACCGTTACGACTCAAAGATTTTGCCGACGGACTCAGATTTTGCCAGGATGTTACACCCTGTAATGCCTGAATAATGCATTTGTTTATAATATTAACAAGAATTGTCTTAAGATAATTTTTTTCCATTCAAATATTGTTTCCATACAAATTTCTTGGAATATAACTTAAAAAAACGTTAAATTATTGAAAATTAGAGAAAATACATTTTTAACAAATAATTTATTTATATCAATTTTGTTTGTTTATTGTATCATGGTGGAATATCTTTATACAGTGTAAATATATGAAATGTCGGCGATTACAATAATGTTCCTATTACGAGGGTAGTTCAATAAGTCCTTAGAATGAAGTATAAAAACAATTTTTTTTGGGTAATTTTTTTTTTATTTTTCAACATAATCTCCTTGGAGCTCT
>NC_046662.1:90908235-90910203 GCF_010883055.1 Belonocnema kinseyi
TTCTGTGCATTTGTTGACCTAGAAAAAGCTTTTGACAAGGTAGATAGAAGTAAACTCTGGGAAGTCCTGAAAGAGTATGGAGTCAATGGATGGATCCTACAAGCTATAAAATCAATATATACAGGTAGCAAAGCGAGTGTAAGAGTGAATGGGAAACTAGTGACTGTTTCGATATTATTCAAGGAGTTAGACAAGGATGCGTTATGTCTTCATGGTTATTTATATTATTTCTGGACAAGTGTTTAAGAATGGCTATCTTCGACGAAGAGGGTGTGGATCTCCAAACAGTAAGGGTACGTGGGTTAGCGTTCGCAGGTGATAAGGTTGTTATGGCAGAGTCTATCGAAGACTTACAAAGAATGTTGAATAAACTACCATCGGCGAGAAAACTATAGGCATCTGCCTTTGAAGCTTAACAACTCAGTCAAAAAAAATGCTTGCACAACAAAACAATAGTCATTTAAAAGCTAAAAGTGTTCGACGTTAATGAGCTCGAAGACGTTTATGTAAACAATTTTTTGTGCTTAGCAGACTAAAAAATGTAAAAAGAAGTAAGGATTTTGGGTACATTTAGGAACAGTCAAGTTTAGAGCATTATTTCTTATACAAGGGGCGATGAAAAAAATTTGAAAGAATTCGTGAGTATGAGGAAAACTGTTGTGAACCAGTTGCAATTTAGAAATTTAAAATATAATAAAAATTGTTGCTTAAAAGTACAAAAATGTGCAACTATATTATCTTCAGTTCTAATACAGATATTAAAGCGATTCACACTGCCAACTGTAATTGATAGGCTCTGTATTTATTTTCAATCAATCGGGAGGATGTGCTAGTCTTCTTTTTTGTGAAAATCGCCATATTTTGAGACATTTTTTTTTGTTGGAAAACAAGTGACAGAAAGCAGGGGAGGGGGGGCTTTTTTTGTTTTACTGCCGACCGCTGGTGCCATTCTTCGGCCCCTAGTTCTGAATGCTTGGATGGCACCTGGCCACGGGTCAAAGAAAGGCACCAGTGGTCGGCAGTAAAAAAAAACGAGCCCCCCCCCCCCGCTTTAATATCTGTATTAGAACTGAAGATAATATAGTTGCACATTTTTGTACTTTCAAGCAACAATTTTTATAATGTTTTAAATTTCTCAACTACAGCTGGTTCACAACAGTTTTTCTCATACTCATGATTTTTTTCATTTTTTCCATCGCCCCTTGTATAAGAAATAATGCTCTAAACTTGACTGTTCTTAAATGTACCCAAAAATCCTTACTTTTTTTACATTTTTCAGTCTGCTAAGCACAAACATTCTTTTACATAAACGTCTTCGAGCTCATTAACGTAGAACACTTTTAGCTTTTAAATGACTGTTGTTTTGTTGCGCAAGCATTTTTTTTTATTGAGTTGTTAAGCTTCGAAGGCAGATGCCTATAGTTTTCTCGCCGATAGTAGATACAAGCATGAAGAGCATGGGCCTCAAAATTAACGCAAATAAAACAAAAACTATGGTGTTCGAAGGAAAGAGTGAGAAAACACTATGCAATATTCTATTAAATGATGAGAGAATTGAACAAGTTGATAAGTTCGTATATTTTGGTAGCTTATTTACTAGGGAAGGGAAGATAGATAGACGAATAAATGAAGGTAAGAATGTTATTGGTAGAGCAGGTCCCCTTATCAGAAGTAAAAATATATCAAATAAAGCTAAAATGGCAGTACATAATTCCATATTTGTACCGACAGTACTACACGGTAGCGAGACATGGACTTATCAAGAAAAAGATAAGAGTAAAATTAACGCAATTGACATGAGATTCATGCACATAATATGCGGGAAAACCCTGATGGACAAAGTAAGTAACGAGACAATTCTAAAATAATGTGGTGCAGAAGAGACGCTAGTAGACACATGGGAAAGAAATCGGTTAAGATGGTTCGGACATGTTGAGAGAATGCTAAATGAACGACTAACGAAACAAG
>NC_046662.1:90910303-90933699 GCF_010883055.1 Belonocnema kinseyi
AAGTATGCCAGGACAGGAAAGTATGGCGGCAAATAGTTAATAAAAAGAGTGTCAGTAGAGTGAATGAAGCCTGAAACAAAAGACCTTGGCCACTAATGGACCAAAGTGGGGAACCTTACATAACGACTTCGTGAGGTTCTTCGCTTGGGGTGATTGCTGGAGAGATTGATCAGCAACCTGGGTCGGAGTAGTGTTGTGGAACGAACGTGTTATTTACTTAAATAGCACGAGAATTCTGGATCAATCTGAAAAATTTCTATCCCTTCCACACACTACCCCTTTCCCCTACCGAGTGAGTCACGCCTACCCCGAAAGGGAAATGGCTTAATAGTGTAATAAAAAAACCGGGAATGTCAAATAAAAAAAAATGGTAATTTTTTTCGTCATATTTATTTATATATAAAAAAATTAAAAAACTAATTTAAAAATCAGGCTTCACAACTATCCTGAAATTTTATCAGTTAAAAAAAACATTCAAATCGGTCCACAGATTCAGCTGGAATCGTATTTTTAACAAAAAAATGTATTTTTTCCCCACTGAGAAGCTGTACCCATGGGAGTGCGCCCTTATTTCGAATGCCCAACCACAACGCTTTTGGGTCAGCTCAAATGATTCTATTATTTTTAGTATTTTTACTCGCCCTGGCTCTATACCTTATACACAAGAAACCCCATATAACAGCAGTTTATATATATATATATATATATATATATATATATCATAAATGTTAATATATCATATTTGCATATAAAATCTTATATGCATAAAAACGTATTACAGAACCGCTTCCAATTGGAATGCCTAATATTGCCTAATACTGCTTCTATGGGAGCTCATGTGGACATTCCTTTCTCCGCCATTTTCGTTTAATTTTTTAATAACTTTTGCAATTTCGCATACTTGACTATAAAATTATTTTATTTTAAAAGTTTTTATTAAAAAATGTAATCATTTAGGTAGTTGACGCCCCAGAGATATCTGCAAGTCGCCATGGTGAGTTTACGCCAGACACAGTTACCCTGCTGGCGGTTATCCCACTTCGCCCATTACCAGCAATGCTTCTTACTACAAGCTTTTTCTGTGCCAATCCCAGGTGGATCAAGGTAAGTTACACCAAATAAGTCTTACCGGGACAAGTCTTCCCAGGAAACGTCATTCCACAAGATCACTTTAAAACTTAAAAAATGATAATTTGCTTTGAGATATCACTTGGTACATACTGGGTTTCCCGGGACAAGTCTGCAGGGTAAATTAATTCCCGACTTGAAAAAGATTCCAAAAACCACACTTTCCATACCTTCTACTTTCCAACCGTGAGAAATGTTTTCCCAAGAAGACCTGTCAAATGATAGTTCTATGTACATCACATATATTTTTTAAGTTGAGAAGTGATTTCCTACGAGAATATTTTTCCCGAGAAGGCCATTTAATGATGTGGGGGAAAATCACATGTTTTTTTCAATCTGGGAAGCCGTATTCGAGGAAGTCTTTTCCTTTGGTAAGTTAGAAATGTCCCAGTTTGTCTCCAAACGGTAGAATTTATCTTGAGAAGATATTTCCTGGAATGACATTGTCTTTCGAAAGTGATGTCCTTGACGCAGGAAGACGTCTCCGATGTGACTTGCCACGAGCTCCAATTAAAGCAAATTTCTGAATGGGTTTTCGAGGATTTAAGAGAATTCGGGTAAATTTCAGCAAATTCGCATCTTTTTTTATTTTTCTCTGTCATTGAATTTAGTGGACAAAATCGAAACGGAATAAAATAAGAAGCCCTTTTATGAAAAAAAGTTATATCCACGCTTATAGTGAGACATGTGAATTTTTAACAACAACAAATTTTGATATTGACTCAAAGCAATCTTGAAAACCGGACGTGTTAGAAAAAAAGGGGTTCTGATTCGAATTCAGCTCAAACTTATTTTTTGAAGATGTAGGTCATGCTTATGTTCACCAGTATATTTTTGTGAGAGATTTCCACTCTAAATCTTAAGGGATTAACAATTTGAATCGGATAAAAACATGAACGGATTGAAATCGATAAATGCTTCTCCTCCCCCAAATCAAAGCGATGAGAACTAAAGTTTGCCAATTCCCAGAATAAATTTGTCACAGCCTCAAGATTCATTGAACTTCGCAAGTCTCCGGATTTTGAGTATTGATCTCTCTCTTTTTGCTCTCTCGTGCAAAAAGAAATCGAGTTACGTACCTGACCTGCCTTCCGATTTGCATCGGTCCAGCGCGCCTGAATGTCTCCGAATACGCGTGGCAAGAAAAGGCAATAGGCCTCTACATACGAGGCCTAGCTATACAAAGCTTTTCTTGCTTCTTGCCAGATTCTAGAAATGCTACAACCTTCATGTTCAGTGGTCGATTGGATACACCCCCGAATGACTACACCCGGTCCTCAGAAGATATTTCATCCATTCCTCTCTCAGCATCCAGCATCCCACTACCAGAAGAGATCATTTGTTTCCTTAGACCTCTTCGTTTCTACCGGTGGCGAACGATGACTACACTGCAAAAGAGCCGCATCCAAGATAAACTGTCAATTTAACGAACGACTATTACGGACCCATTTTTTCCATAGCGAAATCTTTTCCACAAATCGATTCCTCAATCGAGGAAGAAACTCGATATTTACGATCTAGCCGTTCAACCAGGAGATTGTAATTGGTTGAAGAAAAGTTTCAAAAGTTAGAGTATAGTCATTTTAACTTTAAAGCATTTAATAATGAGAGGTGTCTTTAACAAAGTTAAAAAAATGAATTATTATTCATTTAATTCATCCAGCCATTATTTTTTTCAGTGAGGAGAAAAACTGATTGATATAAATGAACATAAGTAATTTGATTTAGAAATTTGAAGACATTAAGCCACAACGGTTATTTAAAATAAAAATTAATTTGTCTTAGGAAAAATGCTTTTTGACATGAAAGAGTTTATTTTATGTCTACAACACTAAACATGAGACCTAAGCTAAGACAACTATCTTCCCAAAACACAGGGTTCCTCGAAAAATTGACAAATTGGTCCTTCGTCAAGCTCTGCTTGTTTTAACAAGCTGGTGCTTTTGTACTCGTACACTATTACAAGAGTAATCTCTTGTTTAGCTGCTTGTGATCCTAACGCGATTATCTTAAATGCAAAACCCTTGAAATCCACAAACCCAGTAGCCAGTACCCAGTAGCAAACGGACAACAGATGAGCAGGAGTAGACACTTGAGAGTATTTTTACTAGACTCGAACCTGGCTAATCTTTTCCTCATGAGCTCAAATTTTTCCTCATATGAAAAGATCCTAAATACCCTTCTTTCCTTACAAAATTACCTGCACCTTACGTCACGTGGGTGTAAGGTACACTCTATAGAAGAGCGTGTGAAAACTGCAAAATCCTGCGCCATTAGTTCCGAAGACTATCGTTATTGTAGGGACTATTGTCGAGTATGTTCTCTTTGGTCAGGGACCTTTTGAGCCTATTTGAGGATTTCGGGGGCTTAGGCTATTGGGTTCTGTCGTGACTTGTCTGATCCGGGATGGAAGACACTTCTTTTTTTGTGTATAAGTCTTCCTGTTGGGCAGAGTCCACCTGTGATTTTGCTACAAGTGCAAAGCAGACCTTCCTACTTTATTTGAAGCTTTTAAGTTATTTTAAGTATTTTTTGTAACTAATCATATATCTGTAACATGAATAAAAATATTTATGAAAATGCGTCTTTTAGGTTTGCAAATTTTAAATTGTTTTAAAAATTATGGCTCATTTTTTATACAGTCGTTTTTTCGCGACCAGGCAATAATAAAAAATGTCAAACCAATTTTTTCAAAAAGTGCCAAAATCAATTTTTTTTTGAGTCATATGCAAACATTTTCAAAAAGTTAAATATGTCAAACCTGTTTTACGATCCTAGAAAAATATTTAAAAGATAGCATTCGATAAAGGCTCAACCAAGAAATTTTCGGAAATGAGAAACGTTTTTTTTATGATGTCATTTTTTAATTTTTGTTCATTAGCATGCCGTAAGGGCCCAACTGTGAACATCGCCTCAATCTAAGCAGCTGATGATGGCTGACAAGTTTTTGAGTGGAAAATAAATTAAAAAATTTTTTCTAATTGAAAATTTGATTTTTTATCATCGTCCAAGTTTTACAAAACCAGCCTTAATGTTGCTTTTAATACTAAACACCTTTAAATACTACTTCTCAATATTTTCGGATATCTCAACCAATTCTTCGCCGATTTGTATCAAGTTTTTTGGAATCAATAATAATAAATCAATAATAAAAAGTATTGGATTATCAAGTAAGTGAAAATGATAGAAGTTTTTGGTAGTATATTAAAAGTGCAAAAAATGAAAACTTAGAGAGATTTTATTTTTTTTAATTTGATTAATGTTAATAATGTTGCCAATTTTCTCTTTTTTATTTTCATTGATGACAAAAATCTCGTCAATTTTTCCCTTCTAATACATTCTCAAAATTTCTGTCATTATATGCATTTAATACATTTAAAAAATTACATATTTTTAAGAATGCCCTGATAAAGTTTGATTCCATAAACTATGTTGACTGTACCGATACATTTATACTTGGCGAAGTTTTTTGTATTGTAGATGTTTTCGGTGGTATTAATAATATAACCTAATAAAAAATGTGCATTCTGAATTCCAAACCTATTTCCTAATTAAGTGCTTTCTACTATTATCAATATCTGCCAAAATAAAAATTACGAAAAATTAACACCTTTTTTGTTTGGAAAACATTATTGACAATTTAAAAAAATGCAACATTCCTTGAAAAACTTTAGGTAGGCACTTTTAAATTCAAATAAAGAAGATTTACAAAAGTACTTAGCCTATTTAATTGGTTTGATTTAACCGGATCGAATTTTTTAAAAAATATCGCACGCAATTATTCTTACACAGATTTGTATACTCCTAATTCAAACTTAAAAATTAAGTAAGTGAAGAAATAAATTTATATAAAAATTCCAGAAAAAAAACTCGAAAAACTTAAATTTCTTTAAACATAGCATATAATCAATATTGTTGTCAACTTGTCTTTACATCAAAGCATAATGCGAAAAGAGACTGACAGCTCCTCATCGTCGAAATTTAGTCATCATGTCCAGAATCCCTTTCCCCGAAAATCATAAAACGCCTCGCAGCTGTTGCTTATTAATTAAATTCCACATTTTTGAAATTCATGGATCAGAAACATTCGGTAAACCACAAGAATCTTCCAAACAGGCTGTCATTATAGAATAGCTTAAAGTGAAATACGAAGAATACTAGCTCCCCCCAGAATGTTTCGGGACTTTCTGGGCCTCTCTTTAAAATAGTCCGCTAGCACTAGTGAATATATATATATATATATATATATATATATATATATATCTGTATATGCGTGCATGCGTACAACTATATAAACACCATATTGCCTCCTCGAAGTCAATTCGAAAAACACGATGGTTTCCAAGACAGGGCAGTAACTCACTCGATTTTTATAGTTTTTTCTGGAAATGTTCGTTCGGGTTCGTATTAGTACCACCACGAGGCGATCCATCCATTTCTTTACGAGTGCTGGAGGTCGAATTTGCCACCTGCATATACAAGTGCATCAAAAGAGACTCAGAGGTCCTTCACCACGGGAACCTGATCGTGGATCAGGTGTATATATCTCGATTATGGGACTAGCTTCAATGAATCCTCGGTCTAATCTCCTTAAAGGGAGTCGAACATCAGTCACATATTTATCTAAGGACTTTTCCAGTTTTTTAAAGTATTTTTGTTTTAAACCCCTACGTTATAGCAATTTTAAACATGGTTTTTATTCCTTTTCCAATAAATTTAATTGTTATCATTCCATCAGAAGGTAGACAGTATTCAGGATGGCAGCTAGACCGCGAAACCGCGAAATGATGTAGTGAATTTTATATTAATTTTTGGTTATGTGGCTAATATTTTTACTGACGGTCGCAATAATTTATGAACAGTGAATTTTATTTTTCAAGCGGGAGTTTTACCAATTTTTAGAAAAAAATGTGTCCAGTCACTTAAAATATCATAAATTTCATATCGCGCTGCGATTTAAAATCAATTCGATCGAAAATTTTTTAAATTTTATCTTTAATTTTTAACTTATTCAATTATGAAACCATATTAAGTTTACAATGAACACTTATAAAAAGATTTACTTTAAACATTTTTCATTTTATGAACTGTAAATTTAAATTAATTAATGATTTTCAAAACTGAACTGAATTTCGAGTAGTAAAAATTGAACAATAGTTGCTTTTACAAGGTGATTCTGAATGTATCAAAATTAGACAATTGAAATAATTTAATTTAAAAAATTTAATGGTTTCAATTAGATAGACAGTACTTAAACAAATGTAAACGTCCAGTTGAAAAATTTTCAACTATTTTCAATTTTATAATAATTTGATTCATAATTAAAAACTAAATAATTTAAGGCTGAGTTTTTTTAAGTATAAGTAAACCCTGAATCATTAAAATTTCAAAGGGCTAAGTTTAAACTTTTTAAACGTTACAATTTCAGTTCTATTTTTTCACTTTTTGTTTGCAAAATCAATAGTGTATTTTTGATCTACGAATAACAATTGAAAAATCATTAATTTTAATAATTCGAGTAAGTTTAGGAGAAATTTAAAAGTTTTGAAAAGAAAAAAACTTTTAAAAGATTAAAAAAAAGAATTTACAAGATTTTAAAGCAATTTTTTTTTTAATTTTGTAGGATTTTTTTTAAATTCTAGGAAAAGTGAGAATAATGTTAAAAGACATTTCGATGATTTGAAAAATTTCAAACATAATTAAAAATTGTTCAAAACAATTTTAACGATTTTGAAAGATTCCAAGATAATAATAAAAAATGCTGAAGATTCTTGAGATGGTTATTTTTTTAGTTTGAAAAAATTCGTTTAAGAAAATATTCAACAAGCTTTTAAAACAAAAACAAACTTTGATCTATACACTGTTAGAAAAAATTCGTACAACGTCACACCAAAGTGCGAAGTTGCAATGATACGGTGTGATATTTTGGTGCGAAAAAGCATTTCTTCTACTAAAATACACTTCTCCAGTGTAAAGATGGTAAATTTACGAACTCTCAACTTCCCAGTGTTCAAAATACTAACGAATCACACCGAGGAGATGTGAAAGTCTGAATACAAACTTAAAGTTTCAATGGAAAGTGTGAAATCAAACACTAAGGCGGAGCGAGAATAGTACATTTCGCAAAAGAGATAAGTGTTATTCGCTAAAAATCACCTCCCACACAAATATCGAGCAGTATTTAATACCACGAAAGGCAAAAAATCTTGTTAAAGTTGAGATTTTGAGGTTAGAGTGGTATAAACAAACAATCGACACTATAAGGTGCGAAAACTAACACCGATAAGTTACTTTTCGCGCAAATGCGCAGTTAACTTGTGTATGCTTGTGCGAGCTAAAGAAGTCAGAAGATAAATTTCTAATTAAAAAGATAATTTTTCAAGAAAAAGAAATGTCATTAAAATTGTTTAATTTTTATCTTTGGAAACGAATTTCGAACTGACACAAAAAGCATTAAACCAAAAATGGACTCGTTAAATTTTCAGATAAAAAATGAAATTTTCAACAAAAAAAAATTAATTTTTAATAAAAAAGATTTACTTTTAACAAAAAAAGGAACAATTAAATTTTCATTTAAAAAAATTAATTTTGAATAAAAAAAACAATCAAAGCTACAACAAAATAGTCTAATTTTCAACCAAAGAAATGAATTTACGTACAAAAAGTCTTCTTCCAAAAAAGAAAAAAATTGCAATAAAATACATGAATTTTCAACCATAGTTGAATTTTAAATGAAAAATAATGTTTCAAGGAAAAATTGAATAGTTACATTTTCAGTTAAAAACAATTATTAAACCCAAAAAGTCAAGGTTTCAAAAAATATTTAAATTTTCAAACAGAAAATGGAATTTTCAAACAAATAATTTAATTTTCAAACCAATAATTTCCTACAGAAAACAGAAGTTTAAAATTTTATAAATCAATTTTTAAACAACAACAAAAAAAACGAATTTTCAACAAAATAGATAAATTTTCAACGAAAACGGTTACATTATCATTTAAAAAAATAAATTTACAACCAACAAATTTTCATCAAATTAGTTTAATTTCCAAAAAACTACATGAACTTTCAACCATTTTATACATACAGAAAATAATTTTGATCAAAACATGCATTTTCAACCAAAGAAATGAATTTTTAAACAAGAAGAATACATTTATACGAAAAAAGATTCATTTTTAATTGAGAATGGTCAATGTTCAGTATAAGAAAATATTTTTTAACTAAAAAAAATCGAATTTTCTACAAAGCACTTGAATTATCAACCAAAAAATCAATTTTTAAACGAAAACAATCATTTCCTATTAAAAAAAGATGGATTTACAACTAAAAAAATCTGACAAAATCCTTAAATTTTCAACTTTAAAAATGAATACTAAACTAGAAAATAAGTATTTAACCAAAAATAGAATAGTTACATTTTCAGCTAAAAAATTTAATTTTCTGCAAAATAGTTTAATTTTCTATGTAAAAAATGAATTTTTCAACTACAAAATATTTTGAATTAAAAAAATGTGCCCGCAGCGCGGGCACATTCTCATCGCGCGCTAGCGCGTGACTGTTGTTTCTCGCGCTTCGCGCTCGATAATGTGTTTACCTTGCGCTACACGCTCTACTTTGCTGCAAAGACTATTTAAAAATAAAGGTAAAAGTATCGACATCATTATTTTAATTATTGTGAATTCTCTTTTGTTAAAGCTTCTTCGGCTTTAACGAAGACATTCTCATCACGTATCTCGTGCTTCGCACTCGAGTTTATCCCTGCAATTTTATACCATTCCCATACATGGATATTATTATAATTCGTAACTTGCATTGGTATTAAAACAAACGACTTTTCTTTGTCCCATTAAAAGAAATTTGAAAATATTTTTTGCAACTCATTTTGAATTCACCCTAAATTATTATTAGTTTATCCTAAATTTTTTATATTCTTCAAAATTTATTCAATTCTATTCTTTCGATAAAGTTTTCAAATGTTTTTTTTTTCATTCATCTTGAAGTCTTTAAAACTCACCCTAAATTTTGAGGCATTTAATCAAATTCTTTTGAAGTTTCTTCAATTTTACCCTAATTAATTTCTAACTCATTTTTTAAATTATTGAATTATGATTGTACAAAACGTTGACCTGATTTATTTTGAAAGTGTTTGGTTTAAATAAGTTTGTTTTGGAAATGTTATATTAAATTTTTTTTAACTAATTGAAAATGGTACATTTCAGTCTTTTTTCAAATATTATATTTATTTTATAAGATATTATCTTAAAACTATTCGGCTTCTACGTTTTTAATTTTTTAAAGAATAGTTGCGTATCAAATTCCTTGATTTAGGAAGTGCGCTTTTAATACTTGGAATCATAATTTTTGTTTATTTTTCATGTTTTAAATTTAAAAAGTTAAAAAAAAACAGCCAGTCGTATGCATAAAAATAGGTGAAGGGAATTTTGTAGCTACTTTTTGGAACAAACACCCTTATGAATATTTTAATTTATCTTTTGCCGTTTCTCCAAACAGTCAATTTCATTATTTAAAATGTTATTTTTTACGATTAATACAAAAACCACGCGTTTTATCAAGAAATTATTTTTTAAAAAATTTTAGCTTTTTTTGGGGTTTCTCCTATATTTTGTGTTATTTTACCAAAAATGTAATTTTTTATTTTTAATGTTGTTATTCACGATTAAAATAGAAATTACCAATCATATAAAAAACAAACATTAATAAAAATTGTTGTTCTCTATTTTCGGTAAAAAAATGTTATCTATTTATTTTTTCTTAGCTTGTGTCATGTCAGGTTATTTTTTACGATTAATACAAAAACCACGCGTTTTATCAAGAAATTATTTTTTTTTAAATTTTAGATTTTTTTGGCCTTTCTCCTATATTTTGTGTTATTTTACCAAAAATGTAATTTTTTTTTAATGTTGTTATTCACGATTAAAATAGAAATTACCAATCATATAAAAAACAAACATTAATAAAAATTGTTGTTCTCTATTTTCGGTAAAAAAATGTTATCTATTTATTTTTTCTTAGCTTGTGTCATGTGTCGAAAAATGTAAGTTTTGTATTTTCACTATTTTTTTTACAAATAAAACAAAAACTACATGTCCTATAAAAAAGTGATTAATAACAAATTTGTAGATATTTTTTGGGTGCATAATGTTTGTCTCATAATTTTTTTCCTACCTCGCATGGTTTGACAACAAAATACAATTTTTTATTACTTTTCGTTTGATCAAAATTTGAATTATCAATTTTTCGAAAAAATTCAAAAAGTTGTTATGATAATCTTGTAGGGCATTCGAAAAGCAATATGTTTCTTCTCTTGACTTTTTTTCATATCGTGAGTTATTTGGTCTAAAATGTTCATTTTCGTGTGTTTTTTGGTATTTTGTAAATGATATAACTCTGGTAATTTTTGATATTATGAAAAAAGCCATTTGGATAAATTGTTCGAATTTTTGAATACTATGAATAACCGTACAGAGAATTTTTTAATTTTTGAAAAAGTGGTTTAAAAAATATTCCAAATGTGCCCACTTTTTCAATTTGTATCCAAAATGGCGGGCTAACGAACCTTTAGTTTAGGACATTAAACGAGTGTACCAAAGGCCTATCTAATAGATTAATTTCTTCAAAAGTCATCGTGTTCATGGACAGATAGACATACATGCAGACAGACATACAGACATACAGACAGACGCATTCGTAAAAACCTGTTTTTCGGATTCAGGGAGTCTCAAAAGCATGGACATTTGAAAAATCTGTGGGTGGAGGGGGGGTCAAATTTTACACAAATGTGTAAACCTTCTCTGATGAGAATTTAAAAATTGAATGTACAACAGAATAATTAAATTTTTAAACATATAGTTGGATTTTCAATTTAAAAAGAAAACATTTTTTACTAACAATGGAATGGAATGAATTCTGAAAGAAAATTGAAAAAAGAACAAAATTTTTTTTTTATTATTTAGGAAAAATTTTAAAAGGGGTGTAAAAGGGCATGTAGAAAATTTTTGTAATTTTACCATGTTATATATAATTTTATAAAAAAAAAACAAGAATGCATTTTCAAGCAAAGAAATTAATTTTTAATTAAAATAGAAGAATTTCTAATAAGAAGAATAATTTTCTTCCAAAAATGATTAATTTTTAATTGAGAAAAGTCAATTTTCCAGCAAAAATAAAACAACATATTTTCAACAAAACTGTTAAATTTTCAAATAAAAAAATTTTGAACTAAAAATGATACAGTTAAATTTTCAGTATAAGAAAATTATTTTTTAACTAAAAAAAGCGAATTTTCAACATACATTTTGAATGATGACCCAAAAAATCAATTTTTAAATAAGAAGAATCATTTTCTATTAGAAAAGGATGCATTTTCAACTGCAAAAATAATTTAAAAAGAAAGTTTAACAAAATCGTGAAATTTTTAACTTCAAAAATTCTTAATATATGAAAACTTTATGAAACATTTAATGTCTTAAGATACTTATGTCAATATTACAAAATTTAGGTTTTACAATTAGATTTCCATTGTAAAATAATTGTAATTGTGAATAATTGATAAATGAATTTAGGATCTAACATGGTACAAAAAACCGTCGTAAAATTTCATATAAAAACTATTCTCTGTATACATTAATTTTAAAAATGAAAAATAATCATTAGTTAGTAAATCACTATATAAAATCGCCTTTCAAATTATACAAAAAAATTTCCAAAAATGTTAAAAAACGGTTGTACATATTTGGCTTTAACCTTATGGACTAGTTTCAGAAATATATATTTCTTTTATCGTTTTTCAGCACATGATTTTGCCCTAAACATTAAAGCATATTAATATGCACTTAAAAATAAAAATAAGAAAGGACAGAAATTCATGCAGTTGTGTGTTAAAAAATCCCACACATTTTTTAATAAAACTCCTTTCCACACCACCTTCAAAGAAAAATTTTCACAACATTTTTATTTAATAATAAGTCTATTATACTTAAGGGAAAAATGAAAATCTTTCATTAATTATGAATGTTAAATTGACGTCAGTTCCCTTACTATTCACACTTGAGAATTTAGGAATCTCTTTTTCGCAAACAAAAAGTATAAAAGTCCTTCGTTTATCGACTTTATTTATTTATTTTATTTATTTATTGTAAACAAATTATATATTTAAGCATACAGGGATGTATCTTCTTTTTGAATTTTTTAAATTCTGTCAAATGCAAAAAAATTGCCTTTAAACTTTTTTAGATACTTTGATAATTTTTTAAAATCTTTTTTAATGTTTTGAAATGTTTTAAAATAATCTTCGGAAATTAATTTTTGGCAATAAAAAATTTACTTTGATTATTGCTAGGAACCTAAAGGAATTTTTTTCATTTCCGCGAAACCTTACAAAATTAAACAAAAAAAATCTTCACAAGTTTTATTTATTTTCAAATCGTTTCAAAATTCCGCAATTTCTGTTAAACTTACGCAAATTTGAAAGCACATTTTGTAAACCAACATAAACTTGAACAAAATGTGATGCATGAACTTTCATTCTCTTGACACCCTGGAAAATTCAGTTCTTGCTCGTGCATTTTCGGCTCTAAACGAGGCTGGCATACGCAACATGTAACACCAGAATGATGTAAGAACTGTCAATAATCGCACTGGTTGAGATAAAAAAGGTACGCTCTCACGTTCGACACCGAACTTTGCACCTATAGAGATGTCGGGTAACACGCTTCAGTTGCAGAGCGAAGAACATGCACTTATCGGTGTGATTCAGCGACTTTTTTCTAACAGTGTAAATAATTGAAAAAATATTAATTTTTACCGACTTAAAATTCAAATAATTTAACTTCTATAATTGAGAAGGCCATTTTTAGATTAATTGAAATTCTTCGAGCGTGAAAAAAATATTTTCGGCGTACACAGGGGGAGCTAGAAAAGGGCGGCTGGACTGGGCCCGCCGAAATTCGGACAGCGTAGCACAAATATTTTATAGCACTTCAAATTTCAAACGAGTTCAGTTTAGAAAAGAAATTTGTAATCGTTTAAATTTCTTCATGTTTTCAACCTAAAATTGCTTAAAATGATATAAATTAAAAATGTACTTTTTCAAATAATTCTTTCATTTGGATTAAAGCATTAAAAATTATAACGTGAATTTATATTTTTTTAATTATTGCACTCAAAACCCCCTGAACCAAGTATTTTAAAGAAATGAATGGTCGGGAAACATGGGGGGCTAACCCACCAAATTTTCAAAATTAATTTTTTTTCACTTTTTTATTGTCCAATAGGTCCTACGTGTCGCGCTTTTCTTAGAGAGTGAAAACATTCTATTCGACTATTTTTAATAAAATAACAAAGTTACTCAAGGGGCTATCCCAATACGTACTCGGTGAACAGTTTTTCCGTTCTGCAAAATTTTCTGAATAAGGGTTAGTCCTTTTTGGTTCCTGGCCATTCAAATCTGTCTTTTTCTTAGCAGAAGCTAAGTAATCTGTATACGTTATCATCTTTAATTGGAATCCCAAGATCACCTAACACGCTTTCGGTGCACTGATCTTGGATGCCCACCTATCAATTCATATCTCCTAGCAGAATGATTCTTTCACCACGAACGCAAGGACTTATTGTATCATTTAAAGGGTCCCGGAAGGCGTCTTTTACTTCTCTCGGATCACTATCAACTGGAGCGTGGCATGCCATGATAAATAATTTTCTGAATCCTACTTTTATTCTAACCCCCAGCAATCTGTGAGATACATATTCTTAATCTCTGAGATGCTGCTTCGCTCTTTCATGAGTAATCAACCCGACTCCTTGACCACACTGTGATTCAGTATCTATACCCCTGGCCATATTTCAAATCTGCCTTTCAACCCCTATATTCTATGCTTCTACTTTCGCGTACCTTTTTCATTGTTTCAGATAAATATAAAATATCTAGTTTCATTACGTGCATAGTGTCTCGTAATTATCTTACCTTAAGATGATTCATCCCTCTATTTTTTGTTCGTCTTATTCAGTATTTGAATTATACGCCCAACTACCACCTTTATGCGAGAAATTGATTTTGCGAGGAAAAATCATGTCCAATATTAAGTACTCAGTCGACGTAGGATGGAGAGCCTAGTTATAACGTCAATCTCACAAAACTTCGGTAATTAGGGAGAGGGGGTAGAGCTCAAACCGAGAGAGTTATAGTTGGTTAGTTTCTGAAAGTGTTTTATTGTATTTTAATTTATGGTACAACCTCTCCCCCTCTTAGAAGTGAAATAGTTCAATTTTCAATAATATCATAAAAATTGCAAATTCACCTAAACATTGAAATCTAGAATTTCATTATTTCACTACAAACTTTAATATTAATTGATTAAACTAACTCGTATTTGATGAAGTTCTGTATTTCCATGATACTCTTTTTAGTTTCGAGCTCTGAAACTTATATGAAAATAAATTAAATTTTTTGTGTGCAGTGCTTACATTTAAAAATACTCGTAAATAAAAATGTATAATTTTTTTTTGTTCACATCAAAATAAATTGCGACTGTCTTCTTCGAGGTTTCGGGAGAAACTGAGTTTTATGGGGGAAATACTTAACGACTGTCAGATGGCACTTTTTTCAGTTTTAAGATGAATATTTAAAAATTCTTCGAATAATCGTTTATAATATTAAATGTTAATTTTAATTCAAGAATTTTTGTGTACCACATAAGAATATAAGATTTTCCAAGGCCAAGTACAGCCCCAAAGTTTAATCGCAAACTGATAATTATTCTCTCAAATGTGTTAGATTAGAGTTAGACTCTTCTTTATAATTTTAAAACTTGCCATTTCAATGGTTCTAATCATAAAATTCACAATTATCAAATTTAACAACATTAGTCATGCAATGTAATTTATTTATTCTAATTTCTGATCCTAAAAGGAAAAAAATAGACATCTCAGGTGTCGCTAGAATATTATACAGAATGTCTATCCTTCTCTAAAAGCCATGGTCCAAAAACGGTCAATTTCGATATTTTTATTATTTTCGACTTTCAGCTATGCTTATTGGCACACGAAGTACACATATTCCACTAGATTTAAGTTATCAGGAATAGCGTTATTTTTTATGATTAAAAATTCAGATTCTTTGCTTTGACATTTAACTGCAATGTTATGTTCTTCGTGTCTATATTTTGTGAAGGACGAGGTGATGGAGATAAAAAAGCGTATCTAAAAGTACTAATAACTTTTTAACGTAAGAAATAATAACTTTTTTGCTTTTTTAAAATTTAATTTATGTACATATGAATCAAGTTCCTTTAAAATATTTTTCTAAGAATATTAAATGAATGCTTAAAAAAGAATGATAAAAATAACTTATTCTGTCTTAATTATTCTGTATACATTTCTTAATTGCCTGAAGTATGTCAATTTCTTTCAACAATACTACTACAATTTATTCTTCTAATTAACATAAAATTCCAATCATGTAGTCAAAAGACAAAATATCATGTAGAAAAATTTGAATATAGAGTTGATATTAAAGACTTTAGATAAATAATTTTAAAATACTATCAATATTATTATTACAGGATGTAAAATTCATATGAAAAGATAGGTATTAAAATTAAAAATTTTACAAATAGTTTTATTTAATTAGTTTATACATTTTTAGGGCTTAAGTAGTTCAACTCAAACCAAATTATGGAATAATTCTCTGCAAAATGGAAATAATTTTTATTTATTCATTTTTTATTGTTATTGTTATATCATTAAGCCATTTCCCTTTCAGGGTATGCGTGACTAACTCGATGAGGAAGGGAGTAATGTGGGGAATGGTGTACAGATTTTTAGATTGATCTAGAATTCCCGTGTTACTTATTTAAATAGCACTTTCGTGCAGCAACACTGTTCCGACTAAGGTTGCTGATCAATCTCTCTAGCAATCACCCCAAGTGTAAAGCCTCGCAAAGTCGTCATGTGAGATTCCCCACCTGAGCCAATTATAGTATCCAAGGTCATTTGTTTCAGGCGACATTTACTTAACTGACACTGTTTTTTATCAACTATTTGTCGATATATTTTTCTGTCCTGGCATTCCTCTCTAGCTTCATTCACGTCCATGCATCTTGTCAAGCTCTTGTGTTTCTATGGCTTCTTATTCCTCTTTGAATTGGGGACTCATTTACACACTCTAAATATCTTTGTCGCGATCTGCTTCTAGCCACACTGCCATTTACTTCACCTTCAGACACTTGTTTCTTTAGTCGTTCTCTTTCATTCTCTCACATGCCTAAATCTTAAAGAATTTTTTTCACATATGTCAACTCTAGTCTCCTCTAGGCCACATTCTTTGATGAAAAATTGATTTTTTTCTCTTTCAATTTAGATGTAAAATGTTAAATTACTTGTAAATATTGATAATATTATGGAATTTAAGAAAAGTTTTTCCAATATTTTCTTCATGAAAAATAAGAGGGTTTGAGTTTAAAATATGTTTAAGATTATTTTTGTTAAGATATATTTTTTTTAATTCTTAGAATATTGTTCAATTTGTATCAAATAGGGTAATTGCAAAAGAAAATTAATTTGTTTTTTAAGTTTTACTTGAAATATAAAAATAGATGCCAATTTTTACTGTGAAGAAACGAATTTTTGTAAAGTCGTTATTTTTATTTCATTCTACAATCTATAGATTCTTAGACAAGCAAATACAGTCACTGCAATCAGAAAAATCTGCACATTTTTTGTATTTGAGAGTCGGAAGTTACCCAATTATGTCATTCAAATAAACCTTTTGTTTTTTTTTTCTGATGAGTGGAAACGATTCGAAAACAGAAGTTCTATGTAATATTTTAAATATTACTAATTTATTTTTAAATTTTCGCCGTGATAAGTACTAACACCACATTTTATTTGTCCATTGTAAAGACAAGGTAATTTATGATTGAAAAGTGAAATTGTTATAAATCATGCAACAAACAACCCTACTGTATAACTCTATATAGAGTTATAATGATCAATATCTCGATGACCATACAATATACATTATGGTGGCCTATTAATGGTGGCCCAGAAAGTTTCGTCATTATGAACCTACAAAATAGCCAAGCTTGAAAAGGATAGGTAAAGGTTGGAAATTCAAGGTGCGTTGAGTTGAAATGGAATGCCTCGAATAGTCTAATAGGCTAATATGAAGGGGACGCAGATTTTTTGTAAACTGGTGGAAAATGTTTTCTCCAAGATCATTTCAGGGTTAATGGATCATCATATGGCTCGCTCCTATTCGAACAAATGGCAGACGGGTGTGCGGAAGATACACGTGTCATTAATCACGCCGTTACAGGGGGTTGGAGAAGGGGGTGGAAGGAGACTGTCTGTTTCTACCTAAGAAAGGTTTGGGGATGGGGATACACAATGTAACCCGGACTTCCAATTCTCATTTATTACGAGTCGTTTTTGTAGACATCGTGCATTGTAACGGCTCAAGCCGGAAAAATCACTAACAATGAGCGTCCAGAATTGTATTTGTTTTAAAAAATAGAAACCATGTTGTGCACAAAACTCGATCAGCGGGCGTTCGATTATCATGTTTAGAAAATATCAGTTTTGCTGAAACTCATATTTACCTTCGCAATTCCAGAAACTCAAATGTTCATATAAATAACATAGCACAGATAAAATTTCATTATTCATTTTATAATAAAAATATACATTTTAATAAGGAACATTTTATATCTTTTGTAGAAATAGATAAAATTTCTTCTGAAGAAATAAAGTTAAAAGAAATTTGATTTGATTATCCATCCAAACTGAAGAGCAAGATTTGATTTTCCATGGATCCTAAAAAAAGTCAATAAATTTGCGCTTTACGTATAGAAAAGTCATCTTTTAAGAATAAACGGAATGCCACCAACTCGACCCAATACGACCTGTTGCCCGAAAAGAAATAAAAAAACTAGCCAGGGTGCCGCGCAGGAGCCGTGAGAATTTTGAAATCAAAGAGCGCCGTCGTATTGTGACGTGGGTCCATTACGCAACTGCTTTTCCAAAAGGGACACTTATACCACGCCGCTCTTTGACATAATATGGGCATCGTGACTCGTACATATCAAATCATTGCCTTTTCACTGACACTTTTCTCGAAATTAAATATACAATTCATATTCTACAAAATGCCGAAAATTCAAATAATTGTCTTGAGCTCGGCACGAAGCTTTTCTTCCCCATTATTGAAAACAGAATCAGTCTTTCTGCAGCTGAAGCAATGAAACACACCTGTAGAGTAAAATTTTATTGCGGGATTTTAAATCTTAGTTCAAAGCCAATTTACTGCGTCAATAATAGGATTAGTTTGCCGAAATTCTATTTGTCGTACAATGAAAGTCGTATACCTACGGTCCCAAGCATAAGAAATTTTCATAAAACCTATCTTGAAAATTCCCCGGTAGTTATTCCCACCTTTTCTATTGTCGTGCGCTAACTATCAGAAGGTTAAGCAATTATAGGTATTCAATATGGAGGTATTCAAATTATTTTATTATTATTGCTACATTTTGTAATAATTTTTTAAATAAATTTACCAATTAACGGGCAGTTCAAAACCTACATTACACTTTTTTTAAAACTATTTCCACCCAACGCACAATAAATTTTTTAAAATTAAATTAATAGAATATTCAATTAAATATGAAACACTTAAGATATTGCAGTTTCAACAAAATAGTTGAATTATCAACCAAAATATATTAATGTTCTAGTTGAGTTTCCAAACTAAAAAATAGAATGTTTGTAAAAACAGTTGACGTTTAAACTTGAAAAAGATTAAACCTCAACCACATACAGTGGCATTTTAAAACAAATAGTTGAATTTTCAATTCAAAGAGATTCATTTTCGCCAGAAAAATATTGTTAATACAGAGTGATGAATTTTCTGTCCAAAAAGACAAATTTTTAACCAAACAGTTGGATTTTCGAAAAGAAATTTGACTTTTAAAAATCGTAGAATCATAAACCTAAAAAAGATCAACTTTTAACAAAACAGTTGAGTTTTAAACAAACAAAAAAAAATATTCACAAAAATGTTGCTTAAACAACCAAATAATAAGGTTGTTTCGCGATTTTAGATAAAATCATTTTTTAATACATCATTTTAATCTGAATCGAAGGTGCGTTATAATTTTTTTTCTTCTGCGCCGTTCAACAGAAAAAAAATTATTAAAAACTGAAAGCGCTCAAACACTTATTCAAATTGGTGACACCTGCGTGTCACGTGACTCAGAGGTTCTCATAATTATCTATCAATGTGATGATGCAAACCTCATTATAAAGAGTTTAGGCCAGGTCTCCCGAATAAAAATGCTTCGACTTGTGTTCGACTTGAATTGCCCCGAATCAAGACATGCTGAAGTCGAAAAGTTCGACTTGAGCATGTCTCAGTTTTGAGACGGATCCAGACTTTAATTTATGTTTTGGAGACAAGTTTTTATATCTTGAAGACATAAATTTATCGCTTGAGTCGTATTTTTATGACTCCAACACGTGCGGTTCATAACTTCGAGTTTATACATGCCTAACAAAAAGGTTATTTCTAACAGTCATAAAAGCTAATCTTTGTTAGTGGTTAAACAATCTTTTATATTTTTATACAATGTATACATTAGAATGAACTTATTCAGGGATTGTTATTTGTATTCTACTTGTTTGACGATGATACCGAAAATGTTGTTTGTAGTTTTTACGTATTTCTAACGACTTATAGGAGATCCTTCTAGAAAGTTAGAACTTTTATTTTTGTAAAGAAAATTGTTAAGGGTTATACTCGTTCAGACCCACCGAATCTAATTTTTTAGATTAAAAATAACTAATTTAATAATTACAAATTTTGTATTCATCAATTTTAATCTAATTTATGAGCCAAAAAAGGTTCGATATTCTCAGCCAAGACAAGGCTCGTCTTGAGCCAAGTAAAACTCTCAACTCAGTTTTGAGACGCAGCCAGACATCGATGTCTTGTAGACAAACTCAAGACGTAACCAAGTCGAACTCAAGTCGAAGCATTTTTACTCGAGCTGCTGTCAATTCAGACAGTTTGTATTTGATAGTTTTATTTGTTAAGGATTGTGTGACAAAAAAGTTATCCTTTTGTAATATTTGGTTTAAGAGTCAGTATTGTGTTGAAGGAAAACAGTAAGTGCAATTATTAACACATTTTTAAATCTTACATATTTACGAATTGTTCAGTAAACATAACAATACTTTGTGACTTCTATTTTCTATGTGCACATAACCAAAACAAAACATCGGCACAGAAAAAGATATTTAAGAATCACTGACACGTGAGCTATGATTGGTGGAAAAACCGACCCCTTTGACGTCAAAGGGGCCCTCCAATCGTCATCGTGATAAAACATTCATATTTCAACATTAAATTAAAAATACTAAACAATATGTAAAAAATATTTAATGGGCTTTTCTAGAATTAGAATTTTATATACTATAATATTCACTTATTGGGAAAATTATATCTGACTTTGGAAACAACCCTATTGGACTATCAAGCGAAAGGGATGATTTTTCCACAGAATATGTCCATTTTTAACTAAACAGTTGCATTTTTAAGTTATGGAGATGAATTTTTAACCAGTTGGTCGAATTTATAAGCAAACAAGATTCAAATTCAACCAAGAAAAGTTTCATTTTCAATCAAACAGTTTAATTTTCAAGCTAAGAAGACGATTTTGTTAGAAAACCATTGCATATTCAATTCAGAAGGACGAATTTTCAACGATACATTATTTATTTATTATTCAATGATATATTTTTCACCTGAAACGATACATTTGTAAGAAAATAATTATATTTTCAACTTCAAACGACGTATTTTCCATTCAAATTGTGAATATTAAACAAAATTAATTTGTAGCAAATCAGTTCAAGTTTCAAGAAAGTATTTATATTTTTAATTGAAAAACATTCATTCTAAACAAAAAATCTAATAGTTGATACTTCAGCCAAAGATTTTTCAAGCAAGAGCAAAAAAAGACAACAAAATTTGTTAATATTGTAGCCAAGAGGGCGAATTTTCTACAAATCAGTTGAATTTATTGAATTTTCAATCTAGAGCGGCGATTTTTTTACAAAACTATATCATTTTCAATAAAAAACTGAATTTATAACTGAATAGTTGTGTATTCAACTGAAAACAATTAATTTTCTCTACAAATCGAATAGATCCAGATCAACTGTTAACTAGTAGTTAATTTTTTAATGAGAAATATTAATTTTCTACCAAAAAATAGAAATTTAGAATAAAATACACATAAATTTTCAACGAATTACAGTGAAACTCTTTTATAGCGCCGATTTTGGGAATGACCTTAAGCATTTCGACCATGTGTAATTTTCATTTGTATTTTCATGTTTGATATCACAGTCCGCATTACCCCCCGCCCTCCACAACTTCTCCAGTAGTGTGAGGTAGTTTTTGAATGTTCCTTTATAAAACTTGCAATAAACTTCTTTTATAAGTTAATGTCATTAATTTTACTTAATGTTTTTGAAGGGATTAATATTCCTACCAAAAGAAGTTTGTGTGACTATATTATAGGAAGAAATCAGTTTTCTGTGACACCTAAGGAATGGAGAAAACGCAAATCTACGAAAAAACTTCAAGAGTTATTCAGACTTGTTTTTGTGACGTTTCCTTTGCCAAAAGTCAACTGCTGGTACCCAGCGGGTTACCAACATTCTTCGAGGATTGACTTACGGATTATGCCCAAAGAAAAATTATTCAAAGTTGAGAAAATCTGTCGGGACATTTGAGTACGGCTGACTTCTTAATCCCGCAAACGTGCTTTTAGAGACCGTGCTAAAAGAGGTTTTCTATTTTGAATATTTTTCGGCATAACCTTTTTTTTTATATCTTTTGTCTAAAGAGCGCGTAGGACATCAACCGTTATCTTTTAATTCTGTTATATCACAAGAATACGGCATATGTATATAGATTATAAATGAATTTGCACTTTTAGGAAAATATTATTCCTATAGTGCTCTTCGCTTGACTAGTTAAACATTTAAACAATTCGAATAATTTCAACGTTTAAATGTCAGACATTTAACTTGTAGAAAAGTTCATTCTGTTAAACTTGTTATCGTTACCAAATTCTTTTTTAGATTCTCATCCAGATGAGAAGGTATTGGTTTCATGTAAAATTTCAGTTTGTCGGTTTTCATCAAATCTCTACGTTTTGAGACCCCCTGAGTCAGAAAAACCGATTTTCACGAAGGTTTCTGCTTGTCTGTCTGCCCGCCTGTCTGTAATAATTGTCATAATTGGATGCGGCTTTGTCACAATTTTTTAAGGCCTAAAAAGAAAGGAGTTCATAAACCAGCATTTTTTGATGAAAATTGAAAAAGTGAGCGCATTTTCAAAATTTCTGACAACACATTTTTTTAAGATTTAAAAATTCTATCTACGGTTATTCATAGTAAACTTTTTTCTATGAAAAGAAAATTATCAGAGTCAGAGCATTTTCAAAATAAAATAAAAATAAATAAAATGAACATTTTAAGCCAAACAACGCTTCAAATTATGCAAGAAATGAAAAACTTTTCGATATGATACGTGGTTTTTGTTTGTAAAAAGCAACATTAAAAAAAGAATAATAAATTTTTTTTGGACTTCCTACGCAAACTACGAAAAAAATGAGACAAAGCTTGTTTATCCAAAAACGTGATACAAATTTTTAATAATTATTTTTTATAGGATGCGCAGTTTTTGTTTTATGTGTAAAAATAATAAAAATAAAAAGTTAATTTTTTGACAAACGACACAAGATATAAAAAAAATAATTAGACCAAAGAGATGAAAGAGGGCATAGAATCCCCTGCAGAAATTTTTGTGTCGCGCCAGTCGGGCCCCGATCTGGAAAAATGTGGGCCCGATAGGGTAATCTGCCTAGCGCCAGAACGTAAATGAAACGCCCTACCGGACCAGGCCCCGACCTGGACATCCAAATTGGGGACTCGATCTGGCCCAGACATGGCCCCTTTAATTTTTTATTTCTATAATTAGTGAAATTTTAAGAGTTTTTATATTAATATTTTTTCAACTTTGTATTTAACAAAACTTCAATTTTTCAATATTCCACATTATGTATAATTATACATTATATTATTAAGCACTGTAAGTAAAATATATTCAAAAATACTTATTCGTAGGGTAATGAAAATAACAGAAACAAAGATTTGGGAAGTCCAAAGCGGGTTTATGCCA
>NC_046662.1:90933799-90936558 GCF_010883055.1 Belonocnema kinseyi
CGGAGCAGTGTTGCGGAACGAACGTGTTATTTACTTAAATAGCACGAGAATTCTGGATCAATCTGAAAAATCTCTATCCCATTCACACACTACTCCTTTCCCTGCCGAGTGAGTCACGCCTACCCCGAAAGGGAAATTGCTTAATGGTGTAATAATAATATCTCATTTTCAATATTCTACATTACATTATCTGTTTGCACTGCTTGAATTTATTGATAAGAGTTTTCATTTTGAAAGAAACTATTATGCTTTGACAAACAAGGTTCAAATTTAGAGCAATTATACACACACACACACACACACAAATGAATTTTATTAATAAATATTTTTGAATCTTCGTAATATTCTTTTGGAATGATTTTTGTTTGATTAATGCACATGGAGCACGTAGAATAAAATTTAAAAAGTGAGGTTATTTTCGAGAACATATAAAAAGCATTTAATCTATAATGTTACTAATCTGGAAATTCATACATTTGATATAGGGTAATCTCTATTTTCAAAATATCAGCAACAAAATTTAAAATTTTAAAAAGCTGTAAAACATTTTTTTATTCACATAACTAGTAAATGCGCTCAAAATGACGAAGCTTTCTCGAATGCATTGCTGGAAATATTCATAAGCTAAAAATGAATTATGATGTTGATTCTAGCGAATTGAAGCTTACTTTTGCCTTAATTGCGGATATAAGAAATCTCACCAGCAATTATGTGATTCCGAACTCGCAATCTATTATTTTCTTTTCGTATTTTAAGTTCTATAAAAGAAAAAAAAATATCACGACGATAACGGAAAACTTGACACAATCTTGTCTAACCTAACACGACCCGACGTGGTTCTGATGCGAGCCACATAATCTGCCTCCTTGGGGCCACATGTGGAAAATCCGATCTGGCCCAGATCGGAACTCGGGAATAAGTTGGGCAATTTCTGCACGGAATCCTATACAGGTTCCTGCATTTGACCTTATGCAGATGCTTAGTAGTTTTTCTTTAATAAAAAAAATCAAGATTAACAATTTGAAAAAAATAAAACAAGGAAATAATAATTAGTATGATTCAATTTCCATGCATATTATTAATTTTAATGGCATAAATTGATTGAAATGTTACATTTTTAGTGCAGCTTGGAATGTAATTTGAAGCAAAATCAGAAAAAAATATAAAAATAATCATGATAAATTACATTTGTAATTTATTTTGAAATATCTGAATAAGCAATCCCAGGCAACATGATATACAAAATGTATTATATTTGGTATAAAAGTGTTGAGTATAATGCAGAAAAGTTGATATTTTGAACAAAATCGAGTGCGAAGCACGAGATACGTGATGAGAATGTGTTCGTTAAAGCCGAAAGAGCTTTAACAAAAAAGAGTTCACAATCACAAAATTACAGTTGCCGATCCGTTGACCAATCAAAAAGAAAATCCGACTGCTGTTTGTTGAGCTAATTATTTTTGGTGGAACAGTCTACTATTGTACATTTGGCTTAAAATTTACTTTGTTTTGTTAAAAATTGTATTATTTAGTTAAAAATTCAGCTATTTTAATAAATATCCAATAATGTTGTCAAAAGCCATCCGTTTAAGTTAAAAATTCAAATATTTTATTGAAAATTCAACAATTTGGTAGAAGATTGAATTATTTGGTTAAGTATTGATTTTTTATTTTGAAAATTCATTTGTTTTGCATCAAATTCAACAATTTAGTTAAAACGTTGTTTCTTCTTGACTAGACAATCTTTTGGGGTTAAAAATTCTACTGTTTGCTTAAACGTTTTTTTTTCTTAGAGGCTTTATCTATGTTGTTGCAGATCTGCCTCTTCACTTTTTTCAATTTTTCGGTTCTATGTTGAAAATCGAACTGTGCGATAGAAAATATAACTTCTTTGTTTGAAAATTAATCCTTCTAGTTAAAAAATGAGGTATTCTGTTTTTTGTTCAAAACTTACCTTTTCTAATTGAAAATTAAACTTATTCTTGGTTTAATATTTAAATACGTTGTTAAACAATTATTATTTTAATTGCGGAAGATTCAACATTTCATAGTTGGAATTGTATTTGTTAGGTTGAAAATTTAACAATTTTGTTGAAAATGTGTTCTTTTTTTTATATAATTCAACTGGCACTGATCTAAAATTAAAATATGTTTTGGCTGACACATCAGCTCTTACATTTTTCGTTAATAATCAATCTTTTTTTTTAATTCAACTAGATGGTTAAAAGTCGAACTACTTTGTTAAAAATTAATTTTTTTGTTTGGGGATTTTCTCTTTGCCTTAAAATTGAACTATTTGGTTGAAAATTCGTTTTATAAAAGTCAAAGTTAACTTTTTAATTGAATCTTTTTTGTTTCAAAATGGAACTGTTTGATTAAAATGAATCTATTTTGGTTAAGGATTTTACTATTATGTTAAAAATTTGTTTATTTTTTTTTAAAGACAAGGTCAGAATACATTTTTGCAACTGTAAATTTAACTATTCGATTTTTTGTTATAAAATGATCGTTTTTCAATTGAAAATTCTTGTATTTTTTTGAAAATTTTTTGTGTATGAATTTGTTATTTTTGTTTCAAAATTTCTCTTTTTTGTTGCAAATATTAGAAATCTAAAGCTTATAGAATTGAATTTAACATAGTACTCACATAATGTTGTTTCAAATAACACAGGCCGACAAAATTTGACAAAGGTCCGGAACCAGAGACCAGACCTAGTATACCCGAAGGTTTTTGCTGCGCTGAATCCGAATCCGACCTC
>NC_046662.1:90936658-90968570 GCF_010883055.1 Belonocnema kinseyi
GATTGTAGGGGTTTAAGCTCAATGATACGCACGTAACCGGGTTTGGGGGTAGAGGAAATCGGGTTATGGGAGTCTCAGGTTATGGGCTCGAAAGTTACCGGGGTTGGGGGTGAAATGTTTCATATTTAAATCCGCCATATCTCGGCTATGAAAAATCTTATCAAAAAGTTAGGCATCGCATTTTGAAGGTAAAGAGTAGTTCTTTACGATGCCATTGTCAGTTTGTGAAAAAAAAAATTTTCGCGATGTTACGGGGCCTCGAACACATCAAAATAACGGGTTTTTGCTCCTTTTAGGTTAGAATATCTCGAAACCTGAGGGTGATGGAATTTTTCTGAGGTCAGATTCGGATTCAGCGCAGCAAAAACCTTCGGGTATAGTAAGTCTGGTCTCTGGTTCTGAGAATTGTTGGCCTGTGTAATTTATTCCCGGCCCTATCTATGCAGCTAAAAAAGTTTTTTGACTTCTTCTAAGTGTGTGACTATGAAGAGTTTTTTTTTTAATGGACGAATATAATTTCAAGAAATATCATGAGGAAAGAAAAAGAATGATTATTGCGCTAAAATACTGCGCTAGAATTTTTTATTGCTATATTAAAAAATGATTTGAAAAAATTATAATTCAAACAAATCATTTTATCATAACGTGTAGCAGCTAAAAAAGAGTTTTTGACTTCTTGTAAGTGTGTGACTATAAAAAGAGTTTTTTTTATAAAGGATACTAATTTCAAGAAATATCATAAGGAAAAGAAAATAATTATGACTACGCTAAAATACTGCGCTAGAAGGTCTTATTACTATAATAAGAACAGATAATTCAAACAAATCTTTTTATCATAAGGTGTATTTCAATTTTTAAGAACTTATTATGCAATGAACCCACTTTTGACAAACATTCGGTTATATAATAATGTCTTGCCATCCTTTAAATTACTATAAGGATTCAAGAATAAATATATAATATAATAGTCCCGAGAAATATTGTAAATTATACATTTTGAAGATGCAGCCGATTTATCCAAAATTCTATAAATAACGATTTACTTGATAAAATAAAATAATGAGTTATAAAAAAAAACCAAACAGCTTTACTGAATTGAGAGTCCATAATTTCTGAATTCGTCACGATCAAACCTTGCGACGATAAAATTTTGGTAATTTGATTAAATGAACCATGGAAGTCAAACGTCTCCTTGCATCGAAATCATTAGGCTTTATATCAAATCCCTTTACGACTCTACCTGGAACAACGTGGGCCGTCACGCGTCTTCCATGGAAGAAGCAATTATCCATTTTTTAATTTCCCTTTGACTTGACATGGGATGTGAATACGCGGATAGAAGAGTGTTTGATCAGTCCGACCTTGCTCGGTCGTTTTGTCGGTTGCTTTAGAGTTTCAGAGTTTCGACTTTAAGAGTTTAGCAACTTCTCGCTGGTCCAGACCAGGAGAACTATAGAGAAAATGAGGCAAAGCCCGTTCCTGGAGGCTGACACACAAATCATATCCTCGACGTTATACGGACGATACTTTGACCTTCGCCTATTTTCTTTTTTTTCTTTTCTAGTTTTTCCCAGATAGGGTTTACCTTCTCGGCCACCCTCGCAACAAAGCATTTATGCCACAATTAAAACAAAAGAGCAGTGAACAGTCTCGCAAGCAATTAAAGTTGCCCGTCGGTTATATATACGCGCGAGGAACACACTTTCTGGCTTCGGTTCAAATTCAAAGCATATATCGTTAGATATTTTATTTTATTTCAAAATCCGTTCAACTTTCGGCATTTTGTTTTCGAGATTTATTACTGTAATTGTTGATATTTATTGATTTCAGAAAACAGATTTTCTTTCGGGGAGGTAGAAAACATTTTCGATGGTATCCGCTATTTATATCTACAATTATTTATGGTTTGTAATTATATATACCCACATAGAGAAATTCTTTTATGACATACAATCTCGATTCTGGCCCCTTTCAAAATAAAATATTTGAAATCCCTAAATTGTCATATTTCTATTTAGATTTTAGAAGACAGTTACATTTTAAACACTTGAATTCTTTCTTTTGTAGATAAAATAATTCTCTATTTTTTTCTTATTTAGAAAAAGATCTATTTGTTTCTATGTGTATTTTGTGGGAACGAGACATCTAATTTTGGTTTAGATTAAATTAATGAGATATATGTCTTTTTTTGACATGAAAAAAGTTTTAGGAATAGGTGCCAAAATTGTATGAGGTACGCTGGTAAATATTGAGTTAACTTTAACAGGATTACAATTATTATTAAGCACTTTTGGATGACATCTATATTTTTCCCAAATTATCAAAATCCTCAATGTGGAAAAAGAACGAAAAAATAATTATTAAAACAAAAGTGTCCCGAAACATGAAAATTCCGGAATGAAAATAACACTACCGAAAATTTGTATTCCCGAAATTTTATTACCGAGAAGAAGGGGCTGATTTTTTGGGGTTTACCGCATCGAATTCGGGAGCTTATAACTCTTTTAATAGCAATAGAACTAAATATTGTTTTCTATAAAGGTTCGGTGGCGTTGTGACTCTCTTTCCATTTATCCTGAACATTATTCGAAAAAAATAATGTTTTCCCCTCAGGAAAGAATCTCAAATATAAATTTCAAATTTGTTCAAATTTGCAATATATTTTGTCTTAAGTTTTAGTTTTTTTGTTTTAATTTTGTTCTTGTTGACTTGGTTAAAAAGTGGGTAGATCTTTGCTTATTTATAAAAATGAGCGTTAATTAGTTGATTAGCTTTTTCTAATTTTTGTCGTCTTTTTTGTTTCATTGAAGACTTATAAGAAAGCTGAGGCTTTCTTCTTTAAAAAATCTTGAGGTGAAAAAGTAATAGGCTGATAATTATTTGTTTCTGAAAATAAGAATTAATTACTCTAGCGAACCCCATGACGTCAGCCTTCGTCAAACAGAGAATGAACGTTTATTTAAAAAAAAAAGAAAAGAACGTCAACTTTTTGTAGGACTAAAATAAAACAACAACAAAAATGCATCCAGAGAACTGAATTTTGCCAAAGCTTCAGTCCGATCAGAGAACTTTATCGTTTTTTGTTGGAGTGACTTCAGAAATAATGTCCCATTTCAAAATTCCCAAATATAGTAAATTGCCGAATTTTTAAATTCTCGAAAAAAAAATATTTATGAGTTTCTTTTTGGAAGCAATTAATTCTTTATTTTATAGTGGGTATTTATTCTCAAGGTTAAATATTATCTTAATAATTATCTTATCTTTATTCGTATCTTATACATAATCTTTTTTCATGAGTTTGAAAATCCAGTAGAGTTTAATATTTTCGGCAATTTGAAAAATGAGGAATGTAATAATTTGAAAAATATTAATCTTCGGGAATTTGATAATTTCGTTTACTTGAAAATTCGGATTTTGAAGGTTCCGAAATTTGCTGTTTCGGGATTTAAATTTTACAGTATTTGCCCACATTTGGAACTCTGGAAATTCGACAAAAACATGTTGTCTTGCTTAGAATTGTAAAATATCTTATTTAAAGCCCTGAAGACTGTCCAATTGAAAATTCAGGGTTCAAATATCAGAAAATTGAAAAGATCTTCAAATTTATATTTTGTGATAAGATTATGGCTATAGATACATTGGTAAATAATACAATGGTCTCAATTGAATTATATAAAAAAAACACATATCGTATCATATCCTCTAAATCTGAATTAGTACAAATTTTACATAAATTGAGTGTTTGACATATTGAGTTGTTTAATAATTTGCCTCAGAGTTCCTTTTGCAACCGATTCAAAAGTCTCAAAAATATTTTTGGTGCAGATTAATAGAAATTAAAATATGAGCATTTTTACACTAAAAAACATCTTTTATTGTTTACCGTATTTCCCAAAAATTATTATTTTTCAAAAAAGAATGACAACATATGTAGGGTGAGTCCGTACGGTGAGTATCCCATTTCAGGTTCCACCTTTTATAATTAATTAATATTTGCCCGAAGTTAATAATTTTTTATTAAAAATTCGGAATAATTATTTTTGTAATTTTTCTTGAATAATATTAATTTTAAGCAGAAACTGTAAATACAAAAAACATGTTTTTCGACTTACTAGTATGAAAAAAGAAGGAAACCCTATAATAAATTATTGCTTCTTATCTGCGCTAAAAATAATATTAATAATCTTAACTCGGATGTAAAAGGAAAATTATGAACTCAATATTCTTGGATGAACTTTCCGCAAGTTTATCCGACTTATTAGTAATATTATAGCATTGTACTAATTGGATAATTTAAAGAAACCACAAATTTATTTAAATAAAGTCAAGCAGAGAAAATACTCAATAATTTTTTGTTTATTTTAGTTATAAATTAGTTAATAATGTTTTCAACTTTTATTTTCGATTTTTTAAATTATAAATGGCAAACATGTGGAAAAGTGCACAGAAAAAAACAGAAGATAAACTTTACATCGATTTCCGACGAAAGATTTTCTGCAACAAAAATTAACTTCACAAGATAAACTTTACACAAATATCGGTTAAACTTTCTTTTTTCTTTTTATTACAAACACATGTTTTTTAAAAGACGCGGAGTTGGCTAAGCAAAACTTTATTGCTCTAAAAAATTTCCTGCAACAAAGTTTACTCTGAGTTTTTTCTGTGTGGCAGACTTTCCGTAAGTGGGTTAGATGCGTGCTATCTGCTATGCTTTATCCATTTTCGTATAGTATTTATCTGGAATTATATGTATCTTGATGATAAAGTAAGGTAAAATAGAATGAGTATAAAAATAATTCTTGTTTTTCCATTTTGAAGCAATGACTTGTAAATGCGTTATGTTGGCGGAGGTGACTTTGTCTACTTTCAAGTTTCACAATCAGCCTTCTTATTGTTCGAATAGACTTAAAAATGTTGCACAATTGTGTTCTATTAATAAACTCTTCTATTTTTCACGTATACCGTTTCTATAAACTTCTTCTATTGAATATGCAGACTATACAGTCCCAAATTGATAAACATATTTTAACTGAACAATTGGTAGTTAACCAATATCGAATTCATAATTTTCTACTAAAAGTTGGTGCCTCCATTTGTCAATAAATGAATTAGTACACTAAAAAAATATATTATTAAATCAAATAGACATTTGTCTGACCTTATATATCATAGAAATAGAATCTGTATCAGTTAAATAAATCGTGACAAATCGTATATTCTAACAAAATAAATATGATTTAAATTAGCAGAATTTTGTTACTTTTTACTCTTGAAATATTTTGGGATACGGCAGAGTATAACTCAAGATAATTTTAGAAATAAACCTACATTTTTCTTGAAAGATTGTTTAGAAATAGCCAATAAATAAACTTTAAAGTTAAAATTCATGCGAGAGTAAAGAATGACGTTTAAGAGCGTTTCGGTATCGAATTCTCGAAAATCCTCCTGGAAAAGGGATTCTCTGATCGTGTGATTTAACAAGAGTCGGCTGTCAGGGGAACAAGGGTATATGACGCTGACTTTACACCTGCGTTCAAGTTTATTGCCTCGTGGATCTAGGCCTAGGGTCCTAAGATTCTAAGATCTGAGATTCAAATATCTGGGATCTAAAATCCACTAAGAAATGCCATTATTATTATATATTACCTAAGCATGCATTCCGTCATGGAACGCAAAGAAAGAGTTCTTAAAAAAATGGAGATTCTCTTGGGCCACAGGTGCATATAAACGATATTTATGTCAACATTTTCCGTGCATACTACACCAAGAGAATATTCAAAAGCGGTCCCTGGTACCCAACAAAGAACCGTAATTTTTAAATGGGCTTCTACCCCAGGTCATCCTAAATATCGAAGGCACCCTGCTTCGAGATGGACCCCGTGACGAATGATCATGGAAAACCGCGGCAATCATCGAGGTTCTATTCGCCGTTTGGGACTGTGGCCAATTTTTAAACTGACCCTCATCATCGGCTTGAGTAGTATTTTTCAAATCTTCGCAGAAATAAAATTATGCTATAATCATTTTTTATTTAAAACCAAACATTTACTCAAATGAGAATATTTCCTGTGACTCAACTGATGTATTTTCTCTATTTGAAAACATTTGAAATAGATGCATAAAACTTCATGTTCAATATCGCATCCGTCATTTAATCGGAATTCAGGATCTAGATCAGTTAAAAAAATTACAAAGTTTTCCAATTGGTCTTTTTTTAGAACAGAAATCCTCAAACCTTGCGAAATGTATTATTTAAAGGGCATAACTTTTCTTTGTTTATAATCCATAAGTCAACACGCGAAGAATTTTGATAACCCTCCGGTTGTATATGACTTTTGCCAGAGGAAACGTAACAAAAAAAACAAGTCAAAGTGACTCTTGAAGTTTATTTACAGATTTTCTTTTCTCTATAGTCTATTCTATAGTTGTCACTGAAATGTGATTTTTTACTTATATAATATTGTCGCTTAAACTTCTTTTCATACAATCCCTTCAACATTTCCAGTAAAATTAATGACAGTAGCTTATCAAATAAGTTTAACGCAGATCGTATAGAATGTGTCAACAAACATGGAACATATAAATGTGACTAACCATTTTTTGAAATTCTTGGAAAAATGAACATTATAGAGATTTTATTTTATACAAGTGAAGCATCCAAATACATGCCTCACATTTTTAAATTAAAATATCTACCTATAATATTATATTTTTCATTCAAAATTCTACTATACTTCAAGATTGAACTATTCTGGGAAAAATTCTTTTATTTAATTTAGTTTAAAATTAATTTTCCAGCTTTAAAATTTAAATAATACACTTTTGTCTGAAAACTGATCATTTTTAATTTAAATTCAACTGCTTATGGTTAAAAGTTGATCTCAGTTGTTAAAGCTTCATTTTATTAGTTATAGATTTATAAATACTTTGCTAAAAATTCTTTTTTTTTTAAGTTAATATTTTTAACCGAAAACTTAACATTGAAAATCCATATATTTTGTTGAAAATTAATCTCCTTGATTGTAAATTCAACTACTTGGTTAAACATTAGTTGAAAATTCATTTTATTAGGTAAAAACCAATTTTTTTTATTGAAAATCTAACTATTCAACTTTATGTTGAAGACTGTACGTTTCTTGTTTAAAATTTAACAATTTGCGGTTAAAAAGGAACTTTTCTGTTGAAAATATATATTTTCAGTTGAATATTAAGCTTTTTTTGTTAGAAATCGCATTTTTCACTGGAAGATTGAACTGGTTTGTTGAAATTTGTCACCCTTGCTTGTCAATTCAACTATTTAGTTGTAACTACAACTGTTTGGTTGGTAGATAATTTTCTCTTGGTTGACCATTTATATATTCGGTTAAAAACTTATCTTTTTAGGTTGAGCGTTCAACTATTTAGTTAAAAATTGAATAATTATGATGGAAATTCGCTTATTTTGCTTGAAATTTTGACGAGTTGGTTGTAAATGCAACGGATTTTTCTATACATTTAACTATTTTGCTTGTTGAAAACTCAACTGTTATAGCCGTTTACAAAAACATCTTTTAATGATATTGTAATGATCCCAAGACTATGTTCCATAATAAATATCAGCTGCCGCAGTATTAAAATAGAAATATTTTGTTGGTGAGTAAGAAATTGTTGGAATTGAGGATTATACATTCGGAATATTGATCAACCCTGCTCCTACGTTTCCTTGTATTATATCTTTATAGATCGTCACAGCTTCCGAAGCGAAGCCTTCCCGGAAAGGAGATTCCTGTGGTGCATTGTGTGGTTTTATCTTTCAACAGCCTCGTTTGTTCCACGTGTCCCCAGCAGAGCCGACTCCAAGTGTCAAAGAAACCGCATTCCGAATATTGGTTCAAGTGTCACACTCCAAGTCACGAAATCAAGTGCTTTTTCAAAGGATCAGAAATTTAAAAGTCAATTACGAACTTTAGTCCTTTCATCCTTGTTGAAAAGATCCCGTAAATCTGGCATCATCTCCTGAAGGACCACACAGTTTGAAAATAAAAATATACATTTAACTCGGCAGTTTTTGCAATGAATAAGCAATTTATATTGGATAATTAACAAATTTATCATAATAAGCGCGGAGGGTATAAGTAAATATTAATTGAACAATTATTTTAATCATGTTCCAAAAAGGAAAAAATTGTAGTTCAAAAAGATAAATACTGTAAAATAAAATCAATAAAACTAAAATATATCTGATTCGTATCATTGTTTATCTTAGTGGGAGCCAACTATAACCTTAATTCAAGGATTTTCATATGCTTGAATTAGTTACGCGGCCTTCATGAGTTTCAGATGTAATAAAAAATCAAAACTTCACGCACAAATTGTTGGTAAGTAAGAAATGTAGAGAAATGAAATAAGTTTAATAGCCCTCCCTTCTATAGCCCTTCCGAGAATTGACGCCGCGCAGTTGTCACTCTTGCGAGCACTCAGGCGTGAACAAACAAAAGCGGTGCGGGCTATACTGAGTTAGTTTCCACCTACCGACAGCTCCAAAACCGGCGTTATAGAAAAGTTTCACTGTATAAATTAAAAACCTTTGCCAACATTGATCTGTTCTCGTTAACGCCATATTCAGAATTCCAACATTCTTAATTCAGCTTTTTAATATGTTTGTTCTAACAATTTATTTACGTTATTCATTGTTAATAATACACTCAATAAAATTTGCTGCAAATCCCTGCTTTAATAAGAATGTTACCAACATCGTTGGCTCTTTTTTACTTTCTAGCAATACTATGGTGTTCGTAACCGCATGAAAGGGGCCCTATTATGTTGGATATTGAATCACAAATGACATATCGTCAAATAAATTTCCGGAATTCCGAGCCCAAGATGAACCCTTTGGTTGGAAAAATGGGTAGCCGAATCGTTTTTGAAGTTGGAACCTAAAGGAACCGCGGTTTGAGAAAAGCGCATTTAAAGTGGGCGAGTGCCACAAGCGCACATGTTATACTTTTTCTTCGAATATGAAATATATCCACTTATGGTTACTTTCGGGAAAAACTTACTTAGGGAAACGCGAATATCTCATTAACTGGAATAGGAAATGTGGACCTTTTTCATGCTGACGCCCACCTATTGAACGATTTCAGTTTTGAAAAGTTCAACACAGTGAAATAGATTACTAAAAATCTTTACACTTTACCTTAATACCTCACACTTAACAGTTAACACTTAACACTTCACCTTAATAGTTTTTAACCCTAAACTTAGAAATGAACTTGAACACAGAAAAAAATTAATATTGAATAATCAAGAAAATATTGTATCGTCTGTTCCGTATCGATATTTATTTGATAAAATATTAAAGAAAACGTATATATAAATTTTTGAAAATAAGTTATTAATTTTCTTAAATTGAGCTAATTTGGGCTGAATTTAAGTAACAAAGAAATTTTAAGGTATAATGTTCTGTGTCTTTTGTTAGGCAGTGGATAGTATTACAAAATTTCCCGTAATACTAGCCCTGGACATTCTGGCAACGGTATTACGTAAAATTGCATTATATTACATAGTTCGTATTTTTTTAAATTTTAGCTGATAAAATAGCAGTACCAGCTAATACTATAAAGTAGCAGCGCCATATAAAAAAAAATATTTGGGCTAACACTAACCACTTTTCTTAGTGCATGTTACTAAATTATCATGGGTGATTGACAACAAGTTGACCATTCCAGACAATAAGATTTTCAACTTAAAAATTCCAAATCGCCTAAGATATATATTTTTTAAATCAAACATAACTTACATAACCCAAGAGCAGAATATGAAAATATAAAACTGACAGATCAAAGACTGTTTTTGTGATTTGATATAAATTGTATACGTTGCTAAAGGTCCCGCGACTTGAGATGAGACTATATCATCAAATAACAAAATTTTAAAAATATGTGCAGAATAGATCAAGATATTTTAAAATATGGGGAAAATGACTATTTTCACGATTTATTTGATTTTTATTTGAGCGTTTGAAAATATATCCTCTCAAAATATTGAGAAAAAATTGTGATAATTATTTATCGTTATTTCGAATAAACGTTGGCAAATAGATTTTTAACTATACTAAAATATTTATAAGTATGAAATTAACTAATAATAGTGGTTCTATTATTTAACAATTTTTCATTTTCAAGCTGTAACGGATACATGGAAAGACATTTCGCGTAGTTTTATTTATAATTTGTAAAGGAAGTCTTTAAAAATTTTGAAGTATACTTTACTGAGATAATTTTAGGAAAAAAATATTATTCAAAGGAAAAGTGAAAAATGCCTGGGACTTTAAGTGGTCACCTTTTGCCAATCATGCTGATATAGAATTTCAAATATGACGCTCCCATATAAAAAATCGTTAGTTCCTCACAGTCCTTCAGAATGAAAGCCTTAAAATTTTGATTTCGTTCCATTTTTCATTTTCTTTCAAGATACGAAGATATAGACACGTATATTTATGTTTTGTTAACACAAAATGCAGTGCTAGTAGAATTTTAAAATGCACTTTACTGCGTTTGCTTTACTTTTGAAATTTCAATGAATGATATACACCAATGATCTAGAATATTTGAAATCCATCTCAATTTCGTTGACTTAGAAGAAAATCTACAAATCGATTCTTTTTGTGGCGGAAACCTCGAAATGATGTTTGGGGTGGCGATTCAGGCTTTTGGATTGACATCGGCGCGTTCAAAGTTGACCCCCTGTGGTTTGGCATAAAAATGCCGCCGCACAAGGTATATGTGAATACGGGCTGATTTCCGACGAACATCACCAGTCACTCGTCTGACAAAGCTGTTCACGGAAACTCGTGGCAAATCCATATGTTAGATACATCGTAATGAAACCCTCCATAAGTCATGGGGTCCATGGGCTCCACCCTGTGAAGCATTTGTATCGCAACCCCGGAAAACAGAGCGAAGAGAACAACTTTACTACTGCGAATGTCAACAAGGCATGATGAAATTTATGGATTTACTAAACACTTCGGAAGTATTAAAAGGACATTTCCCACACTGTAAATGACCTCGGAAGACATTTCTCAAACCTCCTTTTTATAGATTATAGTTAAATACTTTTTTTTATGCCAGGCACATATGTTTTCGTTTAGTGCATTTAGGGCGGACGTTTCGATATAACAAGGAAGTATCAAATGAAATTCAAAATTGGGGGAAAATCCAGGCAGATTGCTTTCTTTTATGGAGCTGACAATTCTGAGGAAAATTCTTTTATTTCGTCGTTTATTGCTTTTATGGGAATTTGGAAGAATTCTTGTGAAATTAATTAAAATAAAGTCTTTATTCGGAACGAATGAAGGAAAGTACCATTATTTTATGTATTTTGTATATTAGTTTTCATTTCCGTTTGAATTGTTGAAAATAATATAAATTGTAAGCTAAGAGAAATAATAAAAAGAGAATATGCATGCACAACGGATGGGTAAATTGAAATATTTTTCTTCGTTAATCCTGCCTTATAGATTATAGACCCGGGAGTTTAGACGTTGATAAATTTTTGTCAAAAATAAATTGAATCATATTTATTATGTTTAAATACAGTGAACCCTAGAGATAGGGCCCCCTGATATAGTCCGTTCGAGAACTGAGGCTGCGCCGCAAGTAGGAGCTGCGCGGAGTGAGCGGCAGTCGCTCAAGGGTAAATAAGCAAAAGCTCTTTCTACGAAACGGCACTCTATCTGGGTAATTTCCCAGTTTCTCCAGCCCCAGAACCGGCCCAGTCTCAGAGTTTCACTGTATTTACTATCATTCTCTAAAATCTCGTTCACCAAAATGGTAACAATTTCAATTATAAAAAAGCACATGGAGCCATTTTCGATTAATAATATTGATATTTCGAAACTATTGTTTTCGGGAAACTCATCCTTATTTTTAGATAAATCTACTGTTTTTTCCATTTAAAATGAAAAGTGAATTGTCGAAATGGGTCTAGATCTTTGAAAAACAAAATTTAAGGCAGCACTTGAAGAAACGAAAAGATCTATACAGATAGCTGATAGAATGTTTAATTAAAAAAAGACTAATCATTTGTCACTTTGGCTTGGCTATCAAAAATCTGTTCTTTATAAACTACAGTTAAAATACAAAAGTACATTATTTTCAATATTCAAATTTCTCTATAAAGTATAAACATACACTATAAAAATATTTTATTTACGTAAATAGTTTAAATGTTGAAAAATTAAAGATAAATATTTTCGCATACGACAGAATCTTCTCAATTTTTATAGTTTCAAAAACAAGAAACGACCAGAAAGTTTAGGCCCAAAAACTTTTAATAATAATTTTCAGAGATTATATAGATATTTTTTTTAGTTTAAGTAGATAATAGATATCTGAAAAAGCACTTTTTCTACTAATTCTACGTATAATAAATTAAATATTTATACATCCAAGTAGTATATATGTATATTATATCTCCTCTGAGCAGAAATATGTAAGCCTCTATAAGAAAATTCAATATTTTTAAATTGTAGTATTAAAACAAAATTGTAATGTCAATATTTTGGCAAAATTTATATAATATTCCTGAATGCTTTCGATACGTAAATTTATATACAATTTAGAAAAAAATGTATAGAAAACTTTGCTATTACTCCAGCTATATATTATTTGACGAAACTTTCTATACATTTATTTCAAATTTTTAAATATTCTGCAAGCAAGAATGAAATGTTTCAGTGTAAATGCATTTTTATTAATGTTGTATTGAATATATACAAAATTAATCATTTTTTCATAAATTTCTAACTATGTGTACGGGCAACTAGTGTAATTTCGCTACTTGTCTTTCTCTAACAAAAATTATTTTTAGGAATACTGTTCTTCTTTCATGTTTACAACATAAAATTGTTCAGTTTGAAATTTTACTTCGACGTTATGTGCTTCGCGTTTATTTACTGCACAGAATTCCATGTCGTGGGTGAATTTGACCTCGTATAGGTAAGTCTTACTCAGAAATTGTTGTAAATATTACTCTATTTTCTGTGTGTAAAGGAAATAAAAAAGCTTATCTGAAAGTATTACTCCTTGCTTTTCATTTGGAAAGATTGTTCACGAATAATAATGTTATTGCTTTGTTGATATCGAACTCGCAGTTTATGTACAGACTAGTCAAATTTCTTTAATATATTTTTGTAAGAATGTCAAAATGAATCCTTTTTGAAAGTAGTCAAAATATTTTATTCTGTTGTATTTATTTTAAATTACTCATTATGCTATGAAAAGGCCAAATTTAAAAAAGAGAATTTTTAATTTAAAGTGTATTTTCAGGACTTCAGATACATAATTTAGTTACATTATGAATATTTTTAGTTCAGGATATAACATTAATGGAAATATATAGGTATTAGCATTGAAAATGAAAATATTGTTGATTGTTATATTAAATTCGTTTATATAATATTTTCCATTAAAAAACTCTTACGAAGTATACACGAGTATACGAATTAAAAACCATTCATTATTTTAGAAAATATATAAATATTATGAAATGAAAAAGAAAATTAAGATTCTAGATTTTTTAAAATACTTCGATTGTAAAATATTTTAGGGTTTATGTTCACTTCCCGAAACCTTGGGATATTAATCAATTTACATAAATGTATGCAACTGTTATGGGGATCCCTAAATGAAATATTTTAGTACGTTATAAAGATTTTTCTTTTAAAACATCTTACTTTTATAAATAGAAGCTTTGCTTTGGAAACTGCTTACACATATTTGAATACAAAGTTACAGCTTAAGCTAACCTAAAGGATTAAAGCAAATTATATATTTAAGGCAGTAAAATTAATGAATCGCATTTTTTCGTTACTACTAGTAATTTTCTTAATTGTGAACTATATTGCTACGGAGACCAATGAGCCTGCTAAGGTTATACGACTTTCAGTTAAAATATGTACAGCATAAACTTTCCGTAAAAATTAACGAATTTCATGCATTGTTTACCGAATTTTCAGTAATTGCACAAATTTAAGGGGATTTCACAGGATATTTCCTTTATATCCTATTTTAAAAAGGAGGAAATTGTAATTTTCTTTTCGAAAAGCACTGCTCCGCAAATATAGATGGCCAAAAGCCATTGTGTAGTACAATTATAATGATTACTTCTAGGAAACTGGGTCGGGGAAATACGTGAAGGTTACCATAAATTTTGCATAGACGCAAATATAAATGTTCCCTGAAAAGCATAATCTCTTAATCCCTTTAGAGTTTAATTGCAGCACCAGGTATAAACAGAATGTAGAACGATACTATTTATTGTAGCTTTCCAAGTCATAAGTCAACTTGAGTAAGTAAAAGGCTAAATTTTTTGCTATAATAACTTGCCTGTGAAGCAGGTCGTTTACAATTTCAAAGGCAGACCTTTCTATCTTTCATTTCCTTAAAGTCAAACAGGTATAATTGTAAATTTAGTACTTACTTATATATTACAAGGGTAGAAATTTACCTCGAAATGATGATCGGTTCATTGAGAGAGGGAATTCCCAGGGACCTTTGTCCTTGCCTTTGTCAAAGGAAAGTCGTCTGTCCCTCTTGTTTAAATTCCATTAGATAATAGGATGAGTACAGCTACAATAGACTCACCCTTTTATTTACTCTACCAATTTATCCTGTCCAAAATGTTTATTTGAAATAAAAAATTTGATTTTTAGGCTTAACCTGTATTTTGCCGGAGTTTCTTGACCATTAAAAATGCCTTATTTTCCACTGTACTGAGGTTTCACGGGGATTTCCGATTTAGCAAACGGTACAACTACCCGGTAAATTTTGTCAATAGTCCAGAGGTCGAGGGTGCAATAAAACAATAATGCAATAATAATCTCCGTGTAAAAGCTAATTATTAGCAATAAAGGAAGTCCAACAGACGCGAAACATCATGTCGCGAAGCAGTATAAACCATTCGCGAACCTCAGGGTGCCTTTGCTGCTAATCCCCATTGAAAGCACTGAAGCAATACTGACGGCCAACCAAGCTGAACAATAATTTACGACCGTCAACTTATTCAAAGAATATTCACGTGTAATCCGTGGATTATCCGCCATTTAAGGTAAAATCCAATTTCCCAATGTTTATTTTACTGAGTCCCATCTCCTGCAGATTTTATCTTGACCATCAGAGGCGCTAGAACACCTGTAGCCCTGTCACAAACGTAAATAGGTTTAAGCATCCTATTCCCAAATAAGATAGATCAGGAGAGAGAGAGAGAGAGAACTATACGTTTAAGAACACGAAGAATAGAGATATACATATATGTATATGGATTGTTGCCAAAAAATTGAGAAATTTCACTCCCAGTCAACTTCCATGATATAATAGTTTTTTTTAATGCACTAGGTTAAAGTACTAATATTGTAGTGGTTTTAAACAAAATTTCAATATTTTTCGTAGGCTTTGTTCAGAAATTAGAAATTAAAATATAGCCTGATGTCCAGATATTACAGTTTGTCTGCTATTTTTTTCCCAACAAATTCTCGGTAATTTCTTGGGGTTTCCCGGTTGTAAATATCAAATTTCTCACTAGAAGCACAAATAAAATTAATTTAACGTTACGTTTTCCTACATGTAGTTTTGTGTATTGTGACATATGTTAATATTTAAAGAAAATAAGGGTTTTCTAATTTATGGTGCCGAGTAGAAATGAAGATTAAAATTAGATTACAATTGCTTAAGATATTTCGGCACACGATGGTGGCCCTCTTCAGCTAAATATTCTAAAGATTCTGTTACACATAATAATGGAAATATAATAAAATTTAGAATGTCGCAATTATATGCGCAGATTTGATTAATATGATTATTGTTATTGTTTATAAATGTATATTTCATCAATCATTTATCTTATTCTAACTGATAAATGATTCTTAGATGTAATTCTTAATATCTGGTATAAGGGAGTAATGATCAAAGAGTAATTACAAAAAAGTATTTTTACTTTTTTACTATGAAAGTTTAATTATAATTACCTGTTTTTACATGGAAGTGGCTAGAAGAGTGTACTAGAGTTTCCCAATATGATGCCTTATGAGTATTTTGCATATGTTTTAACTCACAATTATAATTTAGTTTGAGATTCAGACCTCTCTCAAAAACACGAGAATTGTGGATTTTTTATACATATAATTAAACAAAAATTTCTCGGATTCTTACATTTTTATAAGAGCACTCTAACTAATATGTTTTTTGGCACTTTTTCAGCTTCGCGAAGCAGACGTTATAATGCCATGAACGATTTACCATCTTATCTGTTCTTCAATTATTATATGTCTTTATAACATAGTTATTTTATAATTAACTTGGTTCTGAAATAAATAATTTTTATTGTGGATTCTTGTAAAAACTGTCAAATAATTAACCAACAATGAATCTCTAAAACCAGAGAAATAAGAACTATGTATTGTTCTAAATGTTAAAAAATTGAGATTTTATAAGATTTTGAAATATTTAGAACTTCTAAATTATTTTTTTAATATTTTAGAAACACCTAACTATCTTTTACACTTACTACATTTTTTTCTAAAATTTTGTAATTTTGCAAAATTGCAAAATTTTGATTTAAAATCATTTTTTTTTAATAATTCGTTTTTCAAAGAGTTTTGTTAAAATTTTTTTGAAATTTTTGTAAATCTTAAATTATATTGGAATCCTTTCAAAAGCTTTTAACCTTCTTAATGTATTTCGAAATGATTCAAATTTCCTAAAATTAAGAAAAAATCTGCATAAACTTCTAAGCATTTTAAATATCTGTCAAAATTTTTCGTAATTTTCCTAAAGTTGTTTAAAATTCTGTATAATCAAAAAAATTTCGTAAAATCTTCCAGACTATCTTCTTTTACAAGTTTGAGAATCTTTTGTAGAGTTTTTAAATATTCTCCTAAAAATAATTTTTTTTTTAATAAGAAACCATAAAATATTTTTCCAGAAATGTCAAGAAAATTTTTAATTATTTTGAAACATTTCAAAATTCTTAAGAAGCTTCTGAACATTTTATTCCGAATCTTTAAAAAATCTTCATTTGGTTCTAGATTTATTAAATTCTTTCCAAATTAGCAATTCTTTAATCTTCTACATTCTTTTTTGAAATTTTAGAAATTCATTTTTAATATTTTGAAATCTTTTTCAATTTTCTCCTAAAATTAATTGCTTAAAATAAATAGCTGTTTTCGAAATATTAGGAAATTTGAAATTTTATTGAAAATTTTGGAAATCTTCTCAAGATTGAAATTATTTTAAAATGTTTTCAACCCTTCTTAAACCTCTTTGTATCTCTTCAAATGAGTCAATTTTCCCAAAATTTTGTTCAAATCTGCAAAATCAAAAAATTGAAATCTTCGAAACCTAAAATTAATTTAAAAAAAAATTAAAGGTAGATCATTTTTAAATTTGCCAGAAATTTCATTGTCGGTATCTTTAATTTTTTTGTCATCGACTTATCGGTACTGATGTATATATAGTATATACTATTAAATCATGTCCCTTTCGGGGTAGACGTGAGTCAATCGGTGAGGAAGTGACTGATGTGTGGAAGAAGGTATAGATTTCTTTAGATTGATCTAAAATTCTGGTGTTGTTTATTTAAGTAACACGTTCATTCCGTAACACTGATCCGACCCAGGTTGCTGAGCAATCTCTCTAGTATCCAAGGTCTTTTGTTTCATTCACGGAAATTCACGAGAAGTACCCCGGACTTTTCGATCAAAACGGAGAAATAGCGAGTTTATAATAAATTTATATGAAAAACTTGCTTCAGTTTTCTATATTGCAACAGGGATTACAGTTGTTTACCCGCTCAATTTTAGGGAAAATAGAGGATTTAAAAAAAAAAGGGTCTCTAGTTTGTACTTTTGTTATTTGATTAGTAGTTTTTTTCTTCGCTGCTATAAGTGCCACGTATTAAAAATGAATCTCATCGTGCAATTTAAAAGACGATTTTAAGTGATGTATTAGAAATAAACATTTACGTTACGGACATGCACGTCTCTTCGAAAGCGTCTCATTTTTGACTTAGTCAAATTTAACTAATTCAGATTTAGCGAGTAGATTTGCGCCTGCTTTTCTAATTACGGTCTCATTCACACATTCTAACAATTCTTTCCGCAGCCTGCCTCTGGTCACACTGCTATTCACTTTAACTTAATTGATATACTGTTTTCGTTAGTCAATCAGTCAATCATTTTTCATTCTCTCGACATACCCGCACCATCTTAACAGATTTCTTTTCCATATGTCAAGTAGTGTCTCTTCTGCACCACATTCTTCGAGGATTATCTCCTATCTCACTTTGTCCGTCAGTGCTTTTCTGCATATTATGCGCAGGAATTTCATGTCAGTCGCGTCAATTTTAATCTCATCCTTTTCTTAATAGGTCCATGCCTTGCTATACAGTATACCGCATAGCACAGTCGGTAAAAATATAGAAGTATGTGTTGCACTTTTAGCTTCTCTCTAAATGTGAATCAGCGACAAGTATACCGCTAATTCAAATCAGCATATACACGCTGTTAAAACAGCGAAATTTAGCTGCTGATCAGTGAAGTTACATTGATTAACAGGTAAATTTCACTAATTTGCCAGCGTATATACGCTGATTTGAATTAGCGGTATACTTATCGCTGATTCAGATTAAGAGAGTTTACTTGCCATATTTTTACTTCTGATAATGGACTCTGTTCCAAAGATAACCTTCTTATCCTCGTTTATACGCCTAATGTAACTCCCCATCTATCTTGGCGTCACTAGTGAATAGGTTACCAATTTTTTAAGACAATATTGCATATTGTTTTCTCATCTTTCCTTCGAACACCATAATTTTTGTTTTATTTACGTGAATGTTGACGCCCATGCCATGTATGCTTCTATATTCAGTTTGATTAACATTCTTTGCAAGTCTTCTTTTGCTTCTGCCATAACAACCTTATCATCTGCAAAAGCTAACGCACGTACCCTCACTGTCTCGAGATCAGCACCTTCTTCGTCGAAGAGAGCCATTCTTAGACACTTGCCCATGAATATAATAAATATCCATGAGAACACAACGCATCCTTGTCTAACACCTTGCATAATATCGAACCACTCATTCAGGTTTCCATTAAACCAAACACTCACTTTGTTACCATCTTCTTTCCTTTGTTATTTTTATTACCCTAAGTATCAGTATTTTTTCGTATATTTTACTTACGGTACTTAATAAGTTGATACCTCGGTAATAATTGAAGTGGCTTCTACCTCCCTTTCCTTTGTAGGTTGGTACGATAATAGATTTTTTCTAATTGTCTGGCACTCATCTCATCTCGATATATACATTTATCAATCTGCACAATCTGTGACATGTGTACTCCCCACTGTATCTAGCGTTAATGTTGTCTATACCAGCAGCTTTCCCGTTTTTTAAGTTATTAATTATATCCCTAACTTTAGTGACACAGACTTTATGAATTAAATGATCTAGCATTTCACCTTTCCTATTTCTCATGCTGACAAACTCTGTACTTTTACTTCTCTTCATATGCTTATAAAGCAGTTTCTTGCTTCCTTCGAAAACGTTTTGTATTTTATTCCACACTCGACCGACATGGCCACCTTTTGCTTCTGAAAATAGGGGTGAAAGTAGCATATATTTCCCACAACCCGAATTTGCGGGGCGAAAGTAAAATTTGCGGGGCGAAAGCAAAATTAACGGGGTGAAAGGAAAATCAGCGGGGTGAAAGTAAAATCAGCGGAGCGAAAGTAAAATTTGTAAGGCGCAAATAAAATTATCGGAGGGAAAGTAAATTTTTTGCAAGGCGAAAGTGAAATTTGTGGGGCAAGAGTAAAAATTAATCGATCAAAATTCGAGGCGCGAACAAAGGCATAGAAAAATGCGTTGAGAGTGTGTATTTTTGATGTTGCTTTATTTAAAATTCTAATCGTTCAGAATTACATAATTTTACCGACACACTGTTAGTTTTCATCCAACTTACACATTTTTTGTTTAAATTATAGATAATTACATTTTTAAAAGATCAGCGTAGTGCGTTTTTCGAATTCTGCTTTATTTATATTTATTTATTTATCGCAAAGTGTGAAAAAATGGGCAATTTTGCATCAGTTATTTCTTTTTCCCTTCAGGAGCGACTGCCAAATTTTTGAAAACATCTTAAATCCATGCAGTGTTGCTTATAGAATACAAACAATTTGCATCATAATAAACACAATTGTTATAAACAAATTGAAGAAAGTTTTTGCATTTTTTGTCAGAATCTTAGATTTCTTACGTAAGTCTATCTCAAAATAACCTGTGAGAATTTTAACTACAAAATATTGTTAACTATTAAAAATTGCTGTTATAAACAACATTTACAAACAAAAGTAAGAGTTTGGCAATTTTAATTAAAAAAAAAGAATTTTGAACTGAAATACTCAGCTTTATCTCAAGAAATTTGGTAAAGTGCGCATTCGTATCCAGAATAAAAGTCTTCCATTTTTATGAACAAATTTAATAAAGAAAAGTCTATTTTGGGCATTTAAGTGCAGAGAAATATATTTTTTCCAGCTTACTCTAAAACGCCTCAAGAAAGGATAGTATTAGTATGTCCCAAATCCTCATTCGTGGCTACACTCGAACTTTTTTGTAGAACTCATTTACAACACGGTGAGAAATACGAGAAGAAATGGCTTTTGTTTATTCAATTTGTTTAAGTAAATGGAGAAGTTCAGTTTAGGACAAATATTATTAGTCAACCTACTTTCTTCAGTCATTTCAAAGTGAATATGTAGAAAAAGAATATTTTTTGTTTTGGACTGAAAGGCCGTGGGATTTTGTTTATAAGCTTGTTTTCTAAAAGTGGAGTTTTTTTTTTTAATTTTGGACAGCGATTCATATCACCATATTTCCTGGAGCAAATCTGAGTAGTTAAATTAAAAATAAATGTTTACACTTTCAGCCTCATGAGAACGTATTAGTTTTATCTAACTTGACGATTTTTACTACAAATTTACGTCAGACTAGTCTTTAAAAGGATGAATAGTTTTTGTTTAATCGTGAGAAACTTTTTTAAAAAGTAAAAAATTCCATTTTCCATAAAAACTAAGCGAGTTACGAAAACATGCCAAAAAAAACAATTATTCATCTAAAAAGGATCTACAACTTTTTCCAGTCAAACTGTGCAACATTTGAAAAATGTCTAAAAAACCAATTGTTGCTTTTAAGAAGATCTATAAAGTTGCCTCTAATTTTTTTTTGATGTTCTTTCAAACATCGAAACTGCTATTGTTAAATCTAAAATTTTAATTTAGGGGCAAAATGAACGAGATAAGAAACAGAAATGTAGAAAACAAATTGTTACTTTTAAAAAGACCTACAAAAACATATTTTTCACAGGAAAATGTTATAATAACTAGAATGTTAATTATTACATATATTATAAAATAATTTAATAAATAATAATTCATTCGTTCTAAAAATTAATAATGAATTAAAGAATACAATATCTATATATCATTTTCGAAAAAAAATTAGGATTCATTTTAATGAAGATTAAGCCAAAGTTGGATCAGAAAATTTGTATACGGGTGCAATTTTTTCAACGTATATAGAAATACTAAAATCTGACTTCTGTTAAAAAATTGTTTGTAAGTAACACTGACTATTGTTAATAGTTAAACTTGTTTCGCTCTTAAGCTTCTCAGGTATATAACGTGAGACTTGAGGGAGAAATACATTCTGAGACATACCTTTGTTAAAAACCAATTATTCTTAGAGAAAATATAAAACATTTGCTGGATTTATAAAGAAATGCGAAAATATTCATTTTTGTAGAACAATGATTTATAATAATAATAATAATTTCATATATCTTCACAATTCACTGTTGCATTGGAGATAAAATACAGGAATTTTAGTACAAAAAATGTTATTCGATCACTCAAACTTTTTGTTGTTAAATGATCCACTTAATTTGTTTATAACTATTGAGTTGATTATTACCACATTTATTTGTATTCTGTGAGTGTCTCTCCATGCCTTGAAGTCGTTTTCTGATATTTGTAAATCGCTGCTGAAGAGCAAAAAAAGTGCGAGATTCGCCATTTTGCCACACTTCGCTTTAATAAATTAATTTCAAAAAGGGTAAATTCAAAAAGTATGCTCCCTAGATCTCTTAGAAAATCTAATTATCTTCAAACAAAAGAATTATTGTAAATCCGGTGCAAAGGAAAGACTCTAGACTTTTTTGAAAAGTAAATTCCTCTAATTTCAAGGAAAATGTGTGGTATAAAATAAGGATAAATTAAATAATTTCCAAAGTGATTGTTAAATTAAGGATACTATGGATACAGAGAAACAGGGTTCAGAAAAAATATATGTTTAAGGTCACATAGAAAATCGGTCCGATTTTGTTAGTCCTAGAAGTGTTTGCCCACGCAGTTTCTTCAGGGGCAGATTGAATGACGGTTGCGACTCTCGAGGCGAGCCTCGAAAGGGCTGCAGTGGGCGAGTACTCCGTCGAGTATATTGCACAATAGTTTGCATTTCAATTGGAAAGGGTTCAGGCGGCCCTGCCGATTTACATTTCGAGTGCACCGATTTATTAACAAGGCCAGTGCGAGTTAACCTCCGAAACTATTGCTATATGGGACATGGAGTGTATACTAAATTAAGAATTGCAGTATTATTAATGATGAGTTATTCATGGTATTTTTTAAAAGAGAAAAGTATATTTTTAATGAAAAAAGAACTTTATAGCAATAACTATTTCATTATGGTTATGAAAAATGTAAAACACGACAACAATTATTTTAATCAACAATTTTATTTTGGTCCGAACATTATTTCTTGTGACCTGTTCCAATTTTTTTTTAAATTTTGGAATTTTAATGAACAGTAGCATTTTTTATCGAAAAAAATTATATTTTACTCCTAAACGTTAGCCCATTTTTTAATTAAAAAATTACTTGCAAATAGTAATTTGTTTATTTAAAAAATTTTTTTTTTTGAAAAACATGATTTTGGATGATTTCTGTTTTTAATAATTGCATGAAATCAAGTTAATAGAGAATATTTTTCTTAAAAAATAAACTATCATGCATTTAATTAGGAACATTAAACAAAATTTAGTAAAATGCAATAAGAATAAAGGAACAGTCAAAAATGAAATGTGTTAAATAAATATTTTTTGTATGTTTTAAATTTTAACATGCAAGATAATCAATTATCTTTCAGACGATTCATTGAATAATAATATTAAAATTCTTTAAAGTTTGATTGCATATTTTTTATTTTTAAATATACGTTTTTTGACTGAAATATTATTCACAAAATACTGGTTGTTGAAAAGGATGTATAAAGATTATTTAATTAAAAATGATAGAGCTTATTATTTTCTGTACAGTTGTAAACTAGCTACAATTATTAGAAAATCATTTTCCTTTCAAAGATTTTGAAAAAACCTTATAATAAAGGAAGATTAAAATGAAAATAAAATTTTTGGTGCGAAAATAGAAAAAAAATAAGAAAGTTAGAAATAGCTAATCTGCACGAATACAAGAATCTGGAAGTTTTAGGAGATTATTTGACAATGAACCTGATAAAAAGTTGAGTTATATTAAAAACAAATTAACACACAAGAAAATATTCTTATAAAACAAGAAACTTATCTTAAAAATTTCCCGCGTGCAAATGAACACCTGTCATTGGTAGCCACCTGTCGAATCAAACAGAGCAACGTGCCCCCTATCGAAAGATATATCGATATCTCGAAACCGTGTTCGATAGGCAGGAATGACGACGACGACGGCCGACTGATTCACTGACTGACGACTGCACCTATAGATATAGGTGTGGTGTGTACTATACTATACTGTATAGCCTGTTGTAGAGCCTGTATTGTAGTAGACGTTTTAGGCGGTTGACACACCGTCCGTTTTCAGCTCGCTCATGTATGTTCATACATTTATCGCGTGATTCAAGTGCACTCACAAAATGTTCGTTTTCTGTGATATTTCCGGTGTAAGAATCTCCATTCTCACATTTTTATTGGTAAGTTTACCTTTTTGCAATGCTGGCAATTTGTGTTTTCGAAACTACCTGTCGTGTCGAAGAGAAACTGTCACGAGGACCCACTGACACGCATTTGAGTATTGGCTAACAGTTGTTAATTAAATATTCCATATGGTTTTTCAATTATTGCCACTCTAACAAGCTTTTGACAGCCAAGCGCGGCTTTTATTAATGTTTACGCATAGTGACATAACCTACAAAGTTTGGCATATAACCTCAAAGCTGCTCCAATTAACATGATTAACATACGCATCCTATGTGCCCTATATATTCCATTTAATCAAACGTCATTTCTGAAAATTGGTGTCTTTAGTATTAGACAAATAAATTTATTTACATTCGCGAATGATTGTCAATCGTTAGTTAACAGCAGACTGATACAACTTAGGCATTCTTCCGCAGTGACAAATTCTTTTCAGCATTTATAAAGTATGCGTAGTACATTAATTTTAGTAGTATTTTTCTAATTTGTTGTTATAATTATTCAGTATTTATTTTAAAATATGTTATCAGGTATCCGTGTGGTGTAGCAGTGCAAATGGCGGTGCATTATCACTTACACAAAAGAATATTGATATGACATTAGGTGAGTGTGATTATAAAATATTGTAATCATTTATTTGAAAAATCCAATAAAGCACGCCTGTTTCATTGTTAAGTCATGTTTCATTTTTCTTGTCAACTTTTCACGAGATCTTCTGACTGCATACCCAAATTAATGCCATTTTGATTAAAGCTAATATCACTCTAAACTCATTTGAGAAACATGACAATCGCAATATTTCGGTAATATGAGGATTGCGTCAATGACACATTTAAAAAATTTGTCCTTAAAAATGTAAAATAATCGGAGTGATATGCCCTCATTCAACTTGCAACAATAAAAACGAGGATTGTTTTCTTTGATGATTCATATGTTAACTTTCCTTATCAAGAAATATGTTTATCTAAATTTTTCCTAGTTTTAAGACAAGACTTACAACCGAATAAGCAATATTGCAATTCCCTTTTTCTAATTATAAACATAATTTGAAACTTAAATATAATAAATATTGAAACAATATTTTCTTTTCAGCCTCAAATGAATTAGTGTTCATAAATTTTTATGCGGAATGGTGTCACTTTAGCAAACTTTTAGCTCCTATTTTCGACGAAGTCGCAGATAAAGTAAAAGAAGCATTTCCTGAAGAAGGAAGGGTAGTTATAGGCAAAGTGGACTGCGACGACGAGTGTAAGTATTCATTTCTTTATTGGTTACAAACAAAAGTTTGTGTAATTCATTACCATTTGTTTACTCGCCCCGTTTAAATGTATTTTTTGAATGTCACCGCGATTTCCTTATAAATAAAATTATCTTATCGGCATTGTCGTAACATATTATAGTACACTTAAGCTCGAAACAAGTAAAAAAAAAATGCAAATAGAAATATGCATCAGAGATTTTTCTTTCGATTTCCAATGAAACTATTGAAAATATTATATTTAACAATTAGAAACAATCGTCTATATGTGAATTAAATCACTTAGAAAGAAATGTGTTTGTTTCAACTGTTTTCTTGAATATTCGTCTTTCCGGAGAAAAAATTCATCGGTAGACAATTCTTTTTTTTTATTTTTCATTTCTGAAAGTGAATTCCCTTTTTTATTGAAAAGTCTGCTTTTATAAACAATTAATCTCTTTTAAAAATTAAAAAATAATTTAAAATTAAAAAATTCGACTATTTTACTTAAAATTTAATTATTTTGTTGAAAATTCAACTTTTTAAAAAGAAATTCATCATTTGAGATTGAAAATGTATTTTAGGTAGAAAAGTCTACTATTAAATTTTTGGACCAGGATTTATCTCTGTTTGGTAACAATTTTACTATTGGGTCGAAAATTTAATTGTTTGTTTGAAAATTCCACTATATTTTCAAAAAATTGTACTTATTGGGTGGAAGTTAATTATTTTTATTTAAAGAGTCTACTATTATATTTTGGGTTTAGAATTCACCTCTTTTGGTTAAAAATTCTAGTATTTGGTGAAAAGTTTAATTATTTTTTGGAAAATTTAACTGTTTTGGTGAGCATTATTTTTGGAGGAAAATTCATCTTTTCTGGTTGAAAGTTCATTTATTTAATTGAAAAGTCTACTATTATATGTTTTTGGTTTAGAATTCGTCTCTTTTGGACAAAAATAGTATTTCTTTCAAAATGTAATTATTTTGTTGAAACTTAACTATTTTCTGAAAGTCATATTTTTCATGCAATATTCATCTGTTTTGTTGAACATTTTTCTCTTTATATGGAAAATTCATTCTGTTGGATTCATAACTCATATTTTGGTAACAAATTTATCTTTCTTGCTTGCGAATTCAACTGTCTTCAAAAATATTAGTATTTTGGCCTGAAATTCAACTGGTTTTGATTGAAGTTTAACCTATTTTGTTTGAAAATGTTTTCCTTTGAAAAAACACGCTATTTTCCCTGACTTAAAAAAATGTTGGTCTGTGAAGTCTGATATCATATTTACAATAATTTATATTATATATTTTAAAATTGAATTATATAACTTTTAATACTTTACCAAATTTTCACAATTTCACAAGTAGTATTGAATAATAATAATAATAATAATAATTATTATTATTATTATTAATATTACAAACGCTTGAAAGTAAACTAGGAAAATGGAATTTTTGACCGAGAAATCCAGAAAATAGCCTGGTTTTTTGTAGTTTAAATAGTGAGTCTGTTTGGGAAAAATTAAATTAAATACAGAGGAAAGTGCTGAGAATTCGTGAGAAGATTTGGGAAATCTGGTCATATATGTCAATTAACATAAAAGCCAAACTCAGAAAAATGTCTTTTGCTCCTTTTTTCTGTATTATTTTTGCTCTTTTTTGGACGGATTAGTTTGTTATTTATGAAAACGATATTCACGAAATTTTTTATTTATTTATCTAGTAAATTTCCAATCATTTTATGGTCCTAAGTTTATACAGGGGTCCAGTACGGTGCATGAAAAAATTCCTTTCATTTCACTGTTTATTCTCGACTCAAAGGAAATTGGTCACGCTCATTTAAATTAAAAAAAAAATCGAACTCTTAAAGCTACATTCTTACATTCTTTTTATTTGGACTAATCAGATAAAAGCTGAACTTCAAATTAAAGGAAAATAAACTCTTTCCAATTTAAACTTTTAAAATTGATTCTCACCATTTTTTTCAATTGACGCGTATAAAATGAAAGTCATTTCAAGTTAGAAACATTGCAAATTTCACGATTTTTATTTCGTTTAAAACTAAACACCTTTTAAGTTAGAAATTAAATTATTGGTATTGTAACAAGTGTGAAATCAATAATTGTTCAATTGTTATACATACATCGAATTTCAGTACTTTTACTTACAAATAAAAGATTTAAGAAAGTTAAACAATTAAAATTCTAACGTTCAAAGTTGAAATTTAGCACTCTGAAATTTTATCGGTTGAATTTAAACTGGTTTCATGTTTTTATCAAAATCAAAGTATTATTTTGTTCTACCAAAATTTTCTTTTTATTCATATTAATATTTATTTTAGTAATTTGTATAAATGTATATTATTTTTAATCAACGTGCGATTGATTATTAATTTGAAGAATGAATATTTCATATTCAACATTTTTTCACAAGTTTAAGGACAATAGCAAAATGGAACAAATAACACATAAAGTAGCAATAACAATTTAATAGTACAATTAACCTTTTTTACATAATTGGTTTTTAATATACACTTCACTGAAAAAATTAGAAATAACTAAATTTTCTTGAGTTTATTTTAAAGCTAAATTTCTATATAATTTAATCGAAGTTCTGACAAAACTGTGCTGATTTTTCTTTGGACTCTGTCAAGATCTGAACTTAGAACAAACACAGGGTGTCTATACCGTACCTGGAAAACCTAGAAATGTCGGGGTTTTTTCTTTAAGTCAGGGAATTTTTTCATGAGCGTGCTTAATTTTTTTAAAATTACAATATAAAATCCAGTGACAACGTTTCTTCATTCCCAAAAGTAGCATTATATTATTGTATTTAACTATTTAACTGTTCTATTTTTGGTTAAAAATGGATCGTTTTTAGTTGGAAATTTAAGTATTTAGTTGAAACTGCATTTATTTTGTTCGAAATTTACCAGTTTGTTCGCAATATTTTCTCTCCTATTGCCAGAAAAATCTTTCATACTTAAAAATTTTAATCTTTTTTTAATCGAAATATCAATTAATGCATTTTTTGGTTCAAAATTCATCTTTTTTGGAATGAAAGTTTTTATTTTTTACCTAAAAATTCAACTATTTCGTTAAAAATGCATATATTTTGATTTGCTTCTTGGTAGAAAATTAATCTTTGAAAATTCACATTTTTTCGTTAAAAGTTAAACTATTTTGTTGAAATGTTATATTCTTTGTTTCAAATGTATCGATTGCAGTTGAAGATTTATAATTTTAATTGAGAATTCATCAGTTTGGTTGAAAATTTGTTATTTTTTTTTTTTGTTAGAAAACTTATAATATTTTTTTTTAAATCTAATTCTTCCATTTTTTGGTTGAAAACTGATCTTTTTTAGTTCAATATTCAACTGTTTGGTGGAAAATTGATATTTTTTAGTTGAAATTCAAATTATTGGTACTTTAGAGATACATTAAAGCAATAAATTGTTATATTTTCGTTATTACTTAATTCTTTAGTTAATTGATGGTGCTTACATATTTGAGAACATCTTGTAATATGAGTTTTCAACGCTTCCTAGATCAAACTTATTAATTAAATCCTTAAAAACTGAAGAACAATCCCCATTATTTATTATAAATTCGCGAAACTGTATACATATTTTGGGTTTATTATTCAAAAGAATGCAAAATATTTGAATAGTTCCGTACTGTGAAATATTATACCTGGAAAAAAACTTGAAATTGTCAGGGAATTTTCTTCGCAGATTTGACTAGACACCCTGCAATTAAGTTGTAATCATTTTCAAACCTTCGTCTTACCTTTCTAGTGTCTTTGTAAATTTTTAAACTAATAATTACGTGCGAAATTGAGATACATATATATCACAAGAGAAAAACGGGAAAAACTTTAATTCTGATCCAGGAATCCGGGAACTGAAAAATGAAATTTCGCTGCCCTCCCTCGATACGTAAAAGGTTAATACTGTTATTTGAAATAATATCTGCTATCAATCATTCAAATTTATGTAAATCTACTGTTTTTGATTTTTCTCGACATAGACATTTTAGTCGTTAAGACCCTTCTTGACAAATGGCTTCTTACACATTAAATTATATGAAATGAGAAGAATTTTTAAATGAAATTATTTATTTCAGCATCTGTAGCGTCTAGGTTTCATATCACTAAGTATCCTACCTTAAAAGTAATAAGAAATGGCCAACCAACGAAGAGAGAGTACAGAGGTCAACGTTCCACAGAGGCATTTGTTGAGTTTGTAAAGAAGCAGTTGGAGGATCCTATCAAGGAGTTCCATGATCTGCAAGAGTTGACTAAGCTGGATTTGAAAAAGAGAATGATCATTGGTTACTTCGATAGGAAAGACATTCCCGAATATCAAATGTTCAGACGAGTAGCCACGAATTTGAAGGACGATTGTCAGTTCCACGTCGGCTTTGGGTAAAAATATATTCTGCTTTTAATTTAATTATAAATCAATGACCACCAGCAGTAGATAAATAGTAGTCACCAATTACGTAACGCTTTGCGCATTGATGATGGATAATGAATTTTGATAAACGATAATAACTTTTTTTTATAACTACTATCGTAAGAAGGGTTTAAAAGATCTTCAAAGTCATCATCGATGTTTCAGTATTGCAGTCTGTAGTTTTGTAACCTTTTAATAATACGCTAAATATTTTCATTTAACAAGCAATTGCTCCAATGAAAACTGTGATTTTGGACCACTTATTCCCTCTTTGTAAGTAGTATTTTGCAAATAGCATTTTCCTTTCCGTACTCTCAAGAAAGCTCACGTGTTGGTTTCACACCTGTGTTTACCCTTCTGCTTAAACTTTCTGGAATTCCTTTCACAATCTTGTCTCATGGTTTCTCTAAACTTTTCTAAGCACCTTATGGCATTGGTAACATTTCGTTAAGTGTGAAAAAGACAGAATTAACCATACCGATTATTGACTAATACAATTAAACAAAGAGGTGGGATTTTCTCTATTTAAGTAAAATCTACATTTGTGTCTATCTGCACATTAAAAGTTAAATGTTAATTTGTTTACATCCAGGGACGCAAGCAAAGCTATGCATCCACCCGGCACACAAATAATTGTCTTCCGATCGGATAAAGCCCTTTCCAACGATGATGACGAAATTTACAAAGGTAGTTTGCAAAATTTCGACGAACTCAACATTTGGACTCAAGAGAAATGCGTGCCACTCGTGAGAGAAATTACTTTCGAAAACGCGGAGGAACTCACTGAAGAGGGATTGCCTTTCCTTATTCTTTTCCACGCACCCGATGATCTTGAGAGCATGAAACAGTACAAGGATGTAATATCAAGCACTCTGCTCGATGAGAAGCGTGAGTAACAAATTTAATTACATATACCTTGTTTCACGGTAAAAATATGTGGACAATAAATTCAAATTTCGGGGGAATTATGCAACATAGAAACTAGTTTTTTTAAATAAAATCACAATATATACCAGGGCGGCGGTCTACCTAGGAGAAGCGTGAGAAAGTTACACCGAAATATTTCCAGTATTTCATGATTCGCGCATTTTGTAATTCTTGAAAGTTTCCAATTAGAAAGTATTTCATTTTCGAAGTGTGTTTAGAATAATTAAACTTTAAAGCTTCACAATATTTCTCGCAGTATTTAAAATTTTGCAATTTGGAGTGGTGAAAATGACAGTGGCTTTTGCTTTGACAGAATCACATCTTTTAGTAAAAAAAAATATCCAATTGCTTAAAATGTCATTTGATACTAAATGATAACATGATATTTATTAATAATATATTTTTCGTTATTAAAATTTCTTTAATATTAATTTACAATTATATTTAAATCTTTGAGGTCTTGAAACTAAAGTTTTTTCTTAAAATAATTCTTATATTAATTTTTGGGGGTTTCTAATTTTAAGGTTTACAAAATTGTGGTTTCAAATTCAAGTATTCAAAATTTTAGTACGATTTCGCTATTAAATATTTCAAAATTTTGTATTAAAGACCTTGATAGTCTGTTGTTAATTAAATAATTTTGGATGTAAATGTAAACCAATTTCGAAATGAAAATCGTAAAATTGTACAATTTCAAAAAATGAAATGAAATCATAGCAATATTGTTTTGCATTATTTATCTTAATTTTTACTTTCCAATGTACGATGTTAAAATCGTTCGATTTTTAGTCGCATATTTAAACAAATAAGGCATTTAAAGTTGAAGAACATTTTCTTCGCAAAAGACTTGAAAGACTTGAAAATAAACAATTAAAAATAGTGTTTAAAGTAAAAAAAGATAAAAATGAAACCGTCGGTAATTTTAACTGGTTACAATTTTAGAGTTCCGAATTTTCATAATGAACACTAAATTTGGTATTTTTCCCTTTCATAGGTTTTAATTTTATAATTTAGATTGAATTGCTTAAATTGTGGAAAGTATTATTAGCAGTTTAAAATTTATTAATTTTTAAGCGATTTAAATTAACTTCAAATAATTGAAATTTGAAAGTGTTTGAGTATAAAAAGTTTTAAGGGCATGTGACACAGCTAAATGCCTATATTACCGACCACAGTTTTTCAGTTCACTGAATGTTTTTTTGAACCTCAGAACTTTTTTTGTAAATAAAA